>NC_089263.1:37616580-37916580 GCF_963930625.1 Muntiacus reevesi
GCTTAGAAAAGTAGAGGTTAGTTTTCTCTATGGTCTCCACTGTATTTTGTATCCTCTAGCCTCGAACATTCTCTCTTCACATGCCTCTCTGTTCTCCCCTTCTTTGAACCTTACCCCTAAAAGGATAAAAATCTTGGGCCTTTTCATTTAATCATCCCCAAAGTCAGCCAGTCAACATTCTCCAACCCTAACACCATTTCCAAGATGCACAATTAAACAGCTCTTTCTCCATTCCTTACAATCCCAAACCATCCTTTACTATCCAGTTTATGTGGCTAGCTAGAGAAAATACATTTTTAAAGAATATTGTTATAACATTAGCTGTATATTTTTGAAACTTGTACTGTATTTCAAACAATATCAAAACTGCCTAAAATTACATTCTTTCCTAGTTGTTAAAAATGACTTTTAGTGTTATCACTTTCATCATTATTTAACTTTTATTAGTTTTAGTGTTTCCTGAAAGTTCCCAAAGAGCACAAATATACAAGCCACTGGGAAATGCACCAAGCATTGTGAGGCAGTTATCATAGCCATTTAAGGAGCAGTTAAGTGTTTCATAGGACAACTAGTGAACATAATAGATACCGTGATGTTAGATCCTGGCAGAATGGGTACACGTTTCCATCATGTCTGGGGAATGAAGGACACCCTTGTCTGTGTAATGGAGACGGCAACACCACAATTGCCTGATGTCACTCTTATATAATACCTCACAACACATACACACACACACACCCTATGGGACTAATTCTCTAGTAAGTTTTGATTGTGGAGACAGCCAAACTGGGCTAGCTTTGAGCTAGATTTTTATGAGTGTTTGGTTCTGTATAGCATGCACAAAAGGCCCAATCTTCGTGCCTACCACTTTTTTCATTACTGTGGCATTAATTACAAAGTAAGATGCCAAGTAATTGGCAAGGGGAACACTACTTGCTTATTTATCAGATACCTTTATCCTATGCCCCTGGCTTCTCTCCTTTACTGCACTTTTATAATAGATTACCAGGGTAGCAATGTAAAGAGTAAAGGGTCTTTCCTTTGCACATTTATAAGCCAACTTACCTTGAATTCTTTGTCCTATTTCAAATCATACTGGCAAGAAAGGATTTGCACTCAGCGACTTATTAATCAACACATCATATACAAACACATAAAGTCTAAAAGAAAAGAGTATGTTCTGCTAAAAGCAAAAGGTTTACTACCAGAAATCTTCCCAGTTCATTCTTGCACCTCTGTACTCATTATTTCTATGAAACACTGTTGGGAGTACTCCATAAAACACCAGACCAATCAAGCAAACATCCTGAAAGCTTCTCGCTACACAGGGTACCTCAAAAACAGAACAGAACATATTTTTTTCCCAAATTGTTGTCTTATTTGCCCCCAGTTATTATCAATTACTACTGTTCTCTCTCTCTGTTGATCATGACAAAAGATATGTTTTTCATAAAATAACACATTTGGACATAATAATGAGAACCTTGGTTCCCATCTTCCCTGTTGCCGAATAGCACGTCTCGTGCTCTACAGGCGCAGTTGGCTGTCCAAGGACCCTGATGCCAAATTGCGGAGGATATTCTTGTCGCAGTGACAAATTGCTTGCTGGTGGGCTGTGCAGAGTGTTGTTCTGGCACCGTCAGAGTTGTCTACGTGTCTGTCACTTGGTTAGGCTGCTTCAGTGCTAGGTGATTTAACCCCCACCGCCGCCCCCTTTCCTTTTCCCTCAATGCATTTTTCAGACTTACCTTTGCTTCCCAGCGAATGGGGGCTTTGACATTCACTTGACAATGAGCCTATGGAAATGTCTCCCGAGCTCTCCGTACAGGTATCTGTAAGGGCGAGAGAAGGACTTTTTTTTTTTTTTTCACAGTGCCATACTTGTTTTCCATACAAACCTACAGGCTGCCATTACAGCCACCCACATCCCGGTTGGCAACGCACTTAGGCAGCGAGCGCCTTAATGAATCCAGACAAAACTGCACAGCATTCCTGACACACAGAAAAATCATGCATTTTAATGGTATTGCAGGGTAATTTATTTCTTTAGTCTGTAAAATGTTGATGGTCAATGTTATCTGATAACATTTTAGCAAGGAGATTATTCTGCTTTGGATCTGATGCTTCTTTTTAAAATTAAAATGATTTCTGTTGTAAGTTTCTAATATTGTCTGCTTCATCAGTGAGGATCTGCTTTATGGGGAAAAAAAAGCAGCAATGTAAACGAGTAGACAATATTCAGTAAACAAATTAGCTTGTAAACACACTGCAGGCAATTCCAACAGTGTCTGTTGACTACCTAGGAAGGTATATAATTTAATGCCTCCAGATAATTTGTGGGTAAAGTCTAACCAGCTGACATTTTGAGATAAATAATAAATAATACTCCTATTTCATTACTGAGTTTATAATTAACTATAAATGTAAAGGCATTTTAAAAACTATAACTATTAGAAATACAGTTCTTAAGATTGTTTTGTGAAACTGAAAAGGAGAATGTAATGAATACAAAAGATGTAGGAGGGTTTTTTGTTGTGTTTTTTTTATTCTATGGAATGACAGTAGATTTTTTTCCATGAAACATATTCTGCAGTCCTGGTGCATTATTTAAGACTTGAGGATGTATAAAAGAAGCTAATGGGTTTTTCACAAAGGATAATATACAGTGAAATAATTCTGAAAGGAAATGAACAGGCTTTTAATCTTGTGGCAAAAAAATGTTTGTTTTTGCTCCTCTCATATATGAACGTATGTTAGTTTTATTGTTAAAACTGTAGCCTTGAATTTAGTAGACTCTAACATTCTTATAAATGTTAATGTAAAGATAGTAGATAAGATTTGTTTTCAAAGAAACAGATGGATGAATGGATAGACAGATATTCACTTACAGTAATTAGAAGTAATAATAATAACGCTGCTAGTAGTAGAACTTGGAGAAATATTAAAAGATAATAGTTTCTACTCTCAAGACACATAGGTAAAAATTTCAGCCCAAAGTGATGTTTAGTTTGTTTTCATCATGAGTGGTGATAGGACTTAAGTCAGCCCTCTGGACTACATGGGTATTTCCAAACTAAACTTATCAAATTATCTTTCCCAGACACTTGTGTGTTTTGTTTTATTCTCCAAAACCTGGCAGCACAAATGTTCTAGCTTTCATCATGTAGGAGCATCCTGTGTGAGGCTATTGATCCTAAAATTGCAAGGGTTTTCTAAGAAGGCTGCTTGTTGGTTCTGCACTGTTGTCACTGAAGTGGTTAAAGCTTTGTTTGTTTGTTTTCTTCTGAATGGCTCTTAATGGATTAAGCTTTAGGCTTTCACCAAAGCAGTAACTGATTGTAAAAGTAGCAGAAATAAACTAACCACAGGGTGCGTGTGTGTGCTGCCAGAGCAGATTATGACCTTTAAATTCTAAAACTAAGCTAGTGTAAATGTGCGTTAAATAAAATATCTCACTATATATCTTTAATAAATCTATCCACTGTAAATTGCCACAAATTAGGTTCACCAATACCTACAATGGATTAACTCTATTTAATCAAGAATAATTGAATTAAACTATATAATGACCCACAGCTACTGAGATGGATAATATTAATTACAGTTGCAGGATCACATTTTACTATGAAATTAACATGCCATTGTGTTTTGATTCTAGAACTGCTTTTCATAATTTTACCAATAATATTCAAAATGGTGATCCCAAGTTACATAAACCTTGAAAACTATCACTGGGACTTTAAATAATATGTACACTTGTCTTCATAATATTACGCTATGGTTCTGGGCTCATATAATTAGCTTTTGGTTTGAGTATGACATTAAGTAGAGGATTAATAACCTGACAAGCAAAGAAACACCCATATTTGGAGAAACAGATGGAAATGCATGAATTTCTAAGACTATTTCCTACAGTGCCAGCTCCTCTCTAAAAGGAGGACCTTATTCAAGGTCTCATTACCAATGGGCAATTTCGGGTGCTGAGTACTCAACTGGAAACATGAAAGTCCATGGCGCAACTCTATCAATGGGTGCAATGGACAACACACTACAGATTGCATTCAAGTCACCTCCAGTTCTCCAGAATGGCACACAGGGCTTCTCTTGAGTACCCCCCTAGCTGCTATTGACAGAAGGCAGACTCCCTCTGGCTGAACTCTTGGATTTTCTAGAGAATAGATATCACCTCTACCCAGGCCAATCATGAACGTATAGAAGAAACGGACTAAATAAAATGGCCTCTACTTCAACTTCAAATAACCCAAGATTGATCGGTCAAAGTCTACAGAGATGACAGTCCTTCCACAAAACATGACTGTTACACACAATTGCGGCATGGCACCTGGGCCTCTCTGAACGTCGTACTTGGAATATTGCATTTGGGAAGTATACCAAGTTAGAAAGAACTAGGATACTTTAAATGCAGAATTGAAAGCCCTCAGTTACACCTCTGGATTCTCTTGGACATGAATATTGTATTTCATACTTATCCACATAAGTGCAGATGAACCATTTGTTTTACTTCTTAGACTCTAAGCTCAACTCACTAAATCTCATGTATTTATGAGGTTCTTCAACAGAAGAAAAAATAGTTATCTTTTTCATAGATGTTGTACACAAAAGATCTGAAACCTTCAAGGAAGTTTCTAATTTCTGTCTCACACTTGCAGTAAATGCCATCAATTGAACCGAAAGGGGAACTATATTAAAGGAAATGCATAGGCTTCAAAATGAGAGTGCATTTATCGTATAGAAAGAATGATCGATTCTGCTATAATGCCCACACAGTCTTTGTAATTTTCAAAATTCCATTCAGAGTGCTGATATTCTGATGACAGAATTAACTGCCACTATAACTCCAGAGCCTAGCATTAAGAGAGGGATTTCAATGAGTGCAATAAAAAAGAAGGCAATTTTTCCCCTTGGCATGTAATATTCTAAAATTAAGGTGGGGAAAGTATTACAAAACCTAGATGAATACTTTTAGTGAATGACTAATTTGCTAATTGTGTGACACCCAAAAAGCCAAATGTAGATAATATTTATGTAAGAAAAGATGATGCATTTATAAAGAGCAAGGCCGCTGAGTCCTAATCCTCTCCTAAGGCACTGTAACCAAAATAATAAGGGCAGGGGGTTTTAAAAGGAAAGGAATTTTCCCCACTCTTTCTTGCCTTTTTTAAAATTTGGGATATCTCTCACTGACCTAATGCATATTTTTCATAACACCTTGTCAAAAGCAAAACAAACAATCTGTGTATACAGAGGCTGCAGGGCCCCTATTGGTTGTGCCTATTTTTCTTATCTTATTTGCCAATATTTCCTCATTTCACTTTCTCCATTACTATTTTAACTCCCCCACTCACAGCATCCTGGTCACATTCTCTTGCACTTACCCTCAGGTCTCCTGGACTTCTCTTATCACTCTTTTGTCATAAAGAGAGGGGGAGGGGCACTGAGGAGTAACATGGCCCATGACACACCCCTAATCTTCTTCCCTGTTTACACCACCATCTGCAAATGAGAAGGAAACTTTCCAGAGTTTAAATGAAAGGCTCTGGCCTCTCCTATAGACAGGGATGCACAATACGGAAATCGTGATTGTTAACCAGCCTGAACCATTAAAAAGATCACACACGACAGGATAGCTTTAGAAACTCTGAGGAATTTAGGCCATCCCAAGTTAACTAAATGGGAAGCCAATAAATCAGGTGAACTTCGCTGACTGCCCCTCAAACTTCCAAGAGCCCAACATTATACAGGATCTTTAAGAACTAGGTTATGAAATTTTGCCTTATTTTCTTTAAATTTCATGAGGATGAAAGAGTACATGGTACATTGGCAATACTCCATCTGACAGCAGAAACATGTTTGCATTTTGGAAAGAAAGCACAAAACCATCCAGGATTGACTGTTGATAAATTGATTTCAAAAGTGTTTGGGTTTTAAATATTACATTAGAAAAACGAAGCACAATTTTGATGCATTAAAAGAAATGACTCTCCAGGTTTTCATTGCATCCTTATTCCAAACAGAAGGAGGAACACAACTGGAAATATGGAAAAATTAGGTTAAATGCTAAAAGTGTATTTCAAATCTAATTTACTAAGAGTTCTTCTTTATACAACATAGATGGTATAGAAGAACTTGGGTAACGGTGAAAGATTTATAAAATGTGTCTGATTCAGGGAACATAAAAATGATGTGCACATATAAGTAACTTAAAAAAATATCCTTTGTAATAAGAACCTTCCTTCACGCATGTGAACTGTGAATTATTCCAGGAAAGGAATTTCAAAGAAGATATTTATTTGTATGTTTTATGTAGGCTTTGCCTTCTCATTTTATCCTCCACATTTGGAATAAAAATGCTTATCTTTCTCCCAGAGATTCTATGGGCTTGCCCCTTCATATCTGTGTATATGTATATCATAGAATGTTTGAAGGGCTAAAAATATATTTCCAAATAGCTCAGCATAAGACTACTTTTTTGTATTTGTCGGTGTATGTGTGTGTATATACCACTTACTCAATGATTACAATCTGCCATTATGTTTAGTTGACAGTACATTTTTTCATGAATTAACTTTAATAGAAGGTACATATTTAGTATAATAATCTAAGCTAGAGAGGTAGACAAAAGAAAGATCATGTAGATGGATATAAATCTAAACACAGATGTAGATACATTGATTCAAATTTAGTTGGAAGTCAGGGGGATCAGTTTTAGCATGAAATTACGTTCTGCTCTTAGGCGGGTGTTTCTAGGCCTTATTTCCCTTGAGATCAACTGCATGCAATGATTGTTATCTATTTTTAAAGTAATTATGAATCACAGATACCATGGCTCTTCATGGCTGAAAAGGGATTTAAATACCAACTTTCAGCATAAATGGATGGCCAATAGTTCCTCAAAATTTATTCAATAAGCCGGAAATTACCAAGAGATAGGAAATAAATATGGAATTATAGTCTAGACCCTGGGTTCTGAATTCTTTCAGAAGAAATTTTCAGTAACACTTGCATCTCTCAAGTCCTTCTCTATTTCTACAATAGTTCCAGAGCACTGCTCAGCACCACAGATGCTCAGCAACATGGATGTTGACTGACTCCCTGTTCTTAAAGGAGAAATCATTTCTAGCTTAGGTTTCTTTGCTACCAATTCTATTATTTTTTCCTTGAAGAGCCACAATCTCTAACTCTCATTTTGGGAGACTCCAATTCATTCTGAAATGTAACATACACACACATACATAAGTCATTTAAGCTCTAACTTCAAAAATAAATGCTATGCCATCTCTCAATACCGCCTACCTATCCTACCCCATACACTGCCCTCCCACTTTTTTTCCAGAAGGAATGTGAGTGATGGAAAGAATGAGGAAAACATATTTTGAAATCAAACAAAAAATGTATTATAACTCCTTAAAATAAATCACTGTCATAGATGGCAATGATACTAGTAAAAATGAACTAGTGGTCAGAGGATTTTTCTTCTATTAGGCAATTTCACACACAACATCAACTGGGGTTGGAACATGGACAAATTAACAGAGCACCATATTTGAAGCACCTACTATGTGTCAGGCCCCAGATATAAATTCATCAGGATGAAGAGTTTTACAAAATCTGAAAGAAGTAGATTTTTTTGGTCTACCCATTCTATACAAATTGCTTTAATCCATTTAAAGGTAAGGTATCTCCAATAATAGGATAGTAGGCATTTTGTACTATTCGACTTTGATAATGTACTTTGAAAAGAATGCTTGGCACATAGGAGAAAGTTAAATATTTGTTGAACGAGTGAATGGTTATAAGTACTTTTCAAAGGCAAAATAAATCCTCTGCCACTTCTAATGTATTTGGAAAGACATCAATAAATGGCTATTGTAAAGAAGAGTGCAGATGCTAGTTAAGATAATCTAACTGTGTAGTAGTTTATTTATTCTGCTATTGAATTTTTGTTCAGAACCCCTGGGGGAAAACTTTTGTTGTGATTACTTCCAGGCTGGCAGTCAGTGACTCTACTCCAGAACAAAATCTCAAACCAAGCCCATGTCCTCTCTTCCTGTCCCTGCCAGTTAACCATCCAGTTGTTAACACATTTTAAAATTTGACAGGTTATTTCACTTCCAAAATGATACTAAGAGTCACACATGTCAGAACTCTACTTGATAAGTTGTGTTCGTTTCAAATGCGGTATGTGAGCACTGAATCCTCACTCTTAAAATCCTGCAAAGTATATCAATAATTATGCCAAATCCATCCAACAGTTGATTGAGGTGTTTTCAGTTTGATATGAGTGTCAAAAAGCGAACATTTACTTTATTCAGATCTTTGCCTCATATATTGAATGGAAAAAAAATTCATTCATACATCAGAGTCGTCCCTAATACTAGAAATTAGGAGAAGGTCTTAGATTCTACACACATTTTCTTTGTGGTTACAGAGGTGACTGTGTCACCTGGCACCCCATCCCTTATACCCAATTATATCTGTTATATGTAAAAGTTCTAAGGATACAAATTTGCATAATTCTCAAGTGCTTTACCAAGGAGTAGGTTTTTTTTTTTTTTTAAGATTAATGCTTCTTTAATTATAAATAAATGTTATAAGGAGATCTACCACGATCTCTTCTTTAGGCCTCTTCTGACATAATCTTTCATGTTTCTACTGTATCATTAGTGGCTGAATTCTAATCTGAGAAAATTCAGTGATGGAAATTCTTTACTTGGGCTTCCACATTTATTTGTGACATTCCCAGTTTGTAGCTATGTTAGTGCTAGAGGAGGGAGCAATAACCAACAGAGAAAACAGGAGTAAAAAAAAATTCATATTTAAAGTGACATCATAAGGCACTAAGGTAGCAATCCAAGATGACTCAAAATCAATTTTTAACTAAATCAATGTGAACAAAAAAGAGAAACTGAGGAAAAAAGAATCATGTCTATTAAAAAAGAAACAAATATTGGAATGGAGAACATGGCTGTATATATTAAGCTTACAAAGGCAGAAATTTAAGAAAGGTAAAACAATTTTTTGATTATAAAACTCTTCAGTAAGTAAGTTATAGGTTAGATACTGCAGATAAATTGATCTCTGGTATATGCACATTTTTTTCAAATGTTAATTCTTGGCAATACATTTGAGAATAATTATTTTGTAACTGTATTTGTTTCCGTTCTAGAATTCTTTCCCTGTAAAACCCCCTAGTCATGCGCAACAGTGGGCTGAGGTTAACATCTACACATAAATTCATCGTCATCTTTTAATTTTGTGGCCTTCAGCCTTTGACTCAAAGAGATGCTGGGAGTTCACAAGGGCAAGACTAAAAGGAGCAAACACTTGTCTTTTGGAGCCCAAGCCCTGACCTTAAAGATGTAAAATGAATTGCCTACTCCCGAGGATATTGTTATAGTCAGGTATGTGAAAATGAGCAGTAGGAATGTGAAAGAAAGACAGACAGGGAAAAAAAAAAAGAGAGAGAGAGATGAGGGAGGGGCAGAATGGGGTAAGGAAAAGCATTTTAAAGATTTTGGTTTGTCATTAAGTATTCACAGTATATTTTATACATCTTTTTTATCGTTGTTGAACCATTGTCTACTTTAAAAACTGTACATAGAAAAGAGAGGCTTCTGACTTCTCAAGAATTGCTGTGAAATTCGGTTACATACATTATTCCAACCCTGGGGGGTGGGGGAGAAACAATTATAGTTCATTATATGCATCTCAAGTTGTTTATTCCTTACGATGCACAAGGATAGTTTAAGGACTTGTTTCTGCCAAGAGCTTTTTCCCTCCCCCCAAATAATTTCACAACAGAGTAAAAACACATGGACTTTATATAAAATAAAAATAGAAGTGATATAAGGGTTGTATTTTTATAGCTGTATTTGAGTACATTTCAAATGAATGTTTGTTAAACAGGGGGAAAAATCAGACTGGCATTGTCGTGATTCTAAGCGAATTAGGTGAGGCAGGAACAGGAAGAATCTGAGTAGCTTGCATTTAATTAGCACTTACTGGTACAAAATAAATTAGACAGATTTGTCTTGTTTTATGAGCAAGATCCTGTTTTTCTATTTCATTTTCTTTGTGCTTTTGGTAAGGACGGATCTGGCGCTTTGGATACTAAATAGGCAACTAATTCAATCGGTGCTTTCTCCGAGGGTCTGCTTGCAAACCGGTGCCAGACTCACTGGTCCTTTGTGTACTGCCCGCCCTGCATGTGTCTGGGCTCCCCTGGCCAGGCCGTTTTTTGTCTCTGATGGTTAATAAGCTTTGAGCCTAGTAGTCAAATGTGGTGGGAACGGGGACAAGACGAGGGTCCTTAGTGAAGGTGTTTGTTGTTAAATAGAACAATTCAGCTGTCTCTTTAGAAAACTTGACAAAAGGAAATGCTCCCTGCTGAAAATTTTCTTAGCCTGTTGCACAAAAGATGAAGTTTGTTTAAGAAATTGCTGCTAAAGAAAGCGTCAACCCATTAAGGTAATTATATGGAACCTGTGCCGTATAACAGCTTAATTGATGTTAATGTTTGTCTAATTGGTGATTGGGAGAGTGCAAAGGACTAAAGGTCTTCCGAGCACTTTCAGTCACGGCTCTGAAAGGGGCTCTTCTGGTTTTCACAGTTATAACAATGCCTGCGCGTCTTTCTCAGATTACGCCTTGTTTTCGGCCCCTTACAGCATTCTGCTCTACTACTTAAAGCGTAAAATAAGGGTGAAGAGCCATTGTCTAATGCAGCCTTTTTCAAAGAGTGTTTCTGACAGGGATTGTTCTAGGAATCAGGCAGGAGAGAAGGGAGTGTGAGAGGTGAAAGCCACTATCACCCACTTGTGTCACCTCCCCAATGAGCAGCAAGAGCCGCCTAATTGCTGCATCTGTTTTTTTTTTTTTTCCCTCCAACCCTCCATTCTCTTAAACAAGATCCTTACACCAATGCCACATGTTCCTGTGGAATCTATCAAACAAAACAAAACAAAAAAAAAAAACCACCCCAACCTGGCTGACATTTTTAAAAATTGGCATAAAAAGAACCGTTAGGGAAATGTACACAACAATTAAATGCATGCACAAAAATTTATGAAGTTTTATCTTTTCTAGGAATTCACATTCTAGTATGGACATATTTACAAATATAACTAGATAAAACAATTCATGTATGTACCTAAACACGTATATGTGACTTTCCTGTGCAAAGATACAGGCATGATTATTACAGGGATTCTTCTGCATGCAGACACAATATAGATTTTGAGAGTTTGCATCTGTTCTCATATGAGAAAGTCATTTAAATGTGTCTTCCATCTTTATGTGGTTTTTTTTTAAGTCATAGCAAATATCACTGATCCAGGTTATAAACTCAAATGCTTAAATATTTTGCATCCTGAGATAAAGTTATTGAAGAGCCAAGACTTATCTTTAAAAAAAAAATCTCAGCTTACACACTCATTCATTCACACACACACACACACACACATACAATGCATTCAATATCCCCCATCTCTGAAAAGTTATAGTTCAAGCTTTTCAATTTTTATGTTTTACATTTCCTATATTGAACAGATTGATATTTTCCTGTTTGTTCTCTTTAAGATTTCTTTTCTACATACAGAGTGTATTCATATGCTATCCTAATGAGGAAATGACGAGTTTTTATCAACCTTATTAAACATACACCCAGAAGATATCCATTTTAATAAGGGGCCAATTACTAAGTGTGTCTTCAGTTAGAAAGAACTTAGCTTTTACCTTGTTCTTTGGCTCTCCATGTCTCTAATTAATTGAATCTTGAAATCGTTGGACTTTCAGCTTAAGAGAAGACTGAAGAAGGGAACTTAACAACACTGCCTATTCCTTTATGTCTAGAACGGGCTAAAAAAAAAAAAAAGAAAGAAAAAAAAAAAAAAAACACCTGTAATGCTAAAAGACTCAGGCTTTTGTCTGTTTCTAATATTACTTTTCTGCCTAATTGCCATCACTGCCACGTACATTAGGCCCTTTTTCAGCAGGGTTAAAACAGGGCCAGTGATGAATGGAAAACTGATTGTACTGCTGTCAAACTTGAATGTGAGGCTTATTCTAGAGATAGAAGTATGAGGAAAAGGACAGAGAATTGCACTTCATTAAAGCTCTACCAAGCTGATTGGAGTGGAGGAGGTAATTGAGATTTAAAGTGGCATTCCCATCACACTGTCCCTTTTTCAACTTAACAACTGTCATTCAAGCCACATAGGGCAACAATTGGCCAGATTTCCCAGCTCTTCTGAGTAATAAAACAGACACTCACCTTCTGGCTATTCGTTTTACTTACTTTGTTCTAATTTCCAATTCATGTGTCATTAGTGAACGAAGATTGACAAGAAATAGCTTTGACCTCACAGATTTGACCTTCAACCCCAGAGACCCAACTCTAGTCTGAACATAGGTTGGAATATGCTAAGAAACACCTTTCCTTTGCACAAGAATGAATGGCAGTTTTTCCATCATTGTACCACCCCCTGCCTGCCACTACATTTAGACTATGAGACATGTCAACTGCCTGTCACAATTACAATAGACACAGCACACCAGAATTTTCCCCAAATCCAAGGGGAACTTCCTGAACAAAGAGTAAATTTTATTGCACAGATTTTGGAGACCTCCAATTTGTAGAGCCATAATGAATGCATCCCACAGACAAATAGGTAGTTGTTAATTATCCCAGCAATTTCTTTTTTTAATGTGCTAACAACACAGCGTGCTAAGCCTTCATATCCTACACTGTTACCTGATGATCTCATCACATTTGAAAAGATGGTAGTCTGGGAAGAAGGCATTATTATAGCAAGTATGCATGACAATAAGTTACATGATTATAATCCCTTATTATCATGATTTAATAAAAAGAAAGTGTGATATTTTGGAAGCAGATGGGCCTGGCTATACCTTTACTGCACCAATTAAAGTAAGTTTACCTATAGTATCACTTTAAGATAAACATATTTTCCTTGACTGATTATTCAAAAGCATGTACACATTAATTTTGTGTCAAAACATGCTGTGGATTAAAAAAAAAAATGCTGAAGGGCAAGACCTATGACCTGAATAAGAGCCCTCAATAAACTTAAAAGTAATTTATACCTTTTACATGGTTTTGAATAGAAACTGGATCCTGGAAATCTATCAGAGTGAGGAAATGATTATGGTTTCTTCATACTGTGTAACAAAACACTGGGATGATTCTAAAAAAACAGAATGAGATACACCACTTTATTGTCCCAGGTGTTTGAAAAGTTGACTGCTTCCTTCCGTGATAAAACATTTTGAAAACACTGCCAGGTTACTGCTTTGACTTCATCTTAATGAAATGTGAAGTCATTTTCATTTTACCAGCAATATTCATTCTGCTGCAGTTTTGTAAAAATCATGGATAAATGACTATATTGACTTCACTTTAGTGGATATTACAGTCATGTGGTTTTCCCTTGTAATATTCTAACATGGATTTGCATAGCTCATTGTGTTTTACTGTGTTTTCTGAATTTCTTACTTCTGTTGCTAAAAACGGAGAACACAATGCATTTTCTTACAGGAGGAGGCATTAACTTTCATGAGAAATCACAATTGTTACCACATCACCCATAAGTACTCTTAAAGCTACTACCTTCAGAACATTTAAATAGGAAACTCAAAGAACTGATTTCTTTTGAAGAAGGTGATTAGCATAGAAATACAAAAGAATCATTGCAGAATAGGATACACTTCCAGTGTATGACATAGTAAGAGTTTACTAATAATTCCAAAATTCAGGGGGGCTATTATGGATAGAGCATTCCTTATTAGATCTGTGTCAGTATCACGGGTGAAACATGCGTTCAGGGTAATGACAGTAACATATTTACCATCACTTTGTCCTGATGCATGTACCCTCCCTATTACGACTGTAATCTTCCAGCCCAACAGTCAAAAAGCTCTTTGTATTTGGAATTTTGCTTTCTCGTGGCCGAATTTTCATGTCTTTATAGATCAGAGAAGGTTAAAACTTATAGTTTTATCTCAACAGCATATGGTCAGCGAAAGAAATAAACCTCAGACTGTTGGTAGCTTCTGCAGAGATGTCTTTTATCCTACACCTATGACAATTAACCTGTGTTAGAGAAGCTAACAAGAGTTAGGCCAGAGGTCAAGGGTCAGGTCCCTGTCAAGAGGAAGTTATTCTTCAGTCCACTAAATCTCTTATCATTTTCATCTGATGTGATATCCACCCGTCAGCCAGAGAATGAAGGCCATTGTCTTATTCTAAGGGCTGCACTTTCTGCCTCAAAGAGAACATATTTTTATTACTTTTCCTACAATCACTGTTTTCTAGCTTGAAAATTTCATCTTCAAAATAAATACACTAAACTAATATTATTTTCAGACTAAAATAAAAATGAGAAAGCAATGTTAAAAACAAGTTTTGAGTATTCACCTTTGTTTGATTTAATGCACATATATTGTGAATGAAGTCAAAAGTGTCAACCAAATGAATAATTAATTGAGTAGCATCTGGAGAAATAACAAATGGCAGACTAGCTTGACAATATAACGAGTGCCTAAATGTGTGTCTACAAGTGGGCAGGTTCACCCAGATATTATGGACTAGCACCATATCCAGCTAGCAAGTATGTTTCTGGAATATAATACAGCATTGTCTGAGAAATATTTTCATGATGGACTTTGGGTGATTTGTATACATGGTAAGACCTGCTCATACCTAGATATAGTAAAATTCCATTTAGAATGTTGTGTAGGCTCAGCCATCCTAATAGTACAATATGCAAACTGCAATTCTTCCTGTCATGATATTCAACTTGTAAGGAAAACTTTATCTCAAGGATTAAAAAAAAACAAACAGGTATCTCAAAGCATTAAAAGAGTAGAACATATAGTTTGAGTCATAAGGTTAAAAGTGACTGAGTTTGGTTGTTCAGACCTTCTCTTTCAAAACAAGGATGCTGAATCACAAAGAAGCCTCATGCTCACCTCTGTCTGCAGAGAACTGTAACATCAGTCTGGAGCATTTTCATATGCCTCCTTCCTTCTGACCTCTACAAGAATAAAAAGGGCTTCCCTGATAGCTCAGTTGGTAAAGAATGCAGGAGACCCCCGATGGATTCCTGGGTTGGAAAGATCCGCTGGAGAAGGGACAGTCTACCCACTCCAGTATTCTTGGGCTTCCCTTGTGGCTCAGCTGGTATAAAGAATCTGTCCACAATGCGGGAGACCTGAGTTCAATCCCTGGGTTGGGAAGTTCCCCTGCAGAAGGGAAAGGCTACCCACTCCAGTATTCCGGCCTGGAGATTTCCATGGACCTTATAGTCCAGGGGGTCGCAAAAAGTCAGACACCACTAAGCAACTTTCACTGTCACAAGAATAGCAGAGTGGATGGAAAGTTTTCGAATGGAAATCAGGGATCATATACCTTCCTCAGATTTACTAAGTAAGTGAAAGTCACTCAGCCGTGTCCGACTCTTTGAGACCCAACGGACTATACAGTCCATAGAAATCTTCAGTCCAGAATACTGGCGTGGGTAGCCTTTCCCTTCTCCAGAGGACCTTTCCAAACCAGGGATCAAATCCAGGTCTCCTGCATTGCAGGTGGATTCTTGGCCAGCTGAGCCACAGGGGAAGCCCTGCTGGCTAGTTAAATAGCAGGAGTCTCAGTTCCCTAGCTGTCAAATGGGAGTGAGAGGTCATTATTCCCATCCCTCTGGATTTTCAAAGGCTTAACAGCATTTCTCTGCATCCTCATTACAGATAGAAACTGCTCCTCTGTGCTCCCTAAAAAGAGTTTTATCTTAATTCCTAATAAAAACATATATACTCCACCCTCATGGCCTTGATCCTTTTGAGAACAGGAATGGGTGGTGCTTTCTTCATTTTCCCCTCCAGGTACTTAGTAGAGTGCCTGTTGAATTAATGAATGAAGGAATCATTCTAGGGTGATTATACATCTTATTTTTGCCTATTCTTTTCATGTTTAATTATTAATAGTCCCCATTCACTTTCAAATTTATGCAAGTTTGGATGACGATTATATAGTGTTTATTATTTCCTTAATGGAGACTTCTTATATCACTATATGGGAACTACCTATATCACTAGTTTACTTGAAATAAATTAATACTCACTCACATTTCTCTTTTCTTCATAACATAACTCCAGTTCTTTTGCCTTTCTTTATTATCTTTTAAGGTTTGGAGATTATTTTAGTGAATAGTTGAAGCACAGATTTGGCCCTTTGCATTCACTGTTAGCCAATATTTAAAGCACCCTCCTCCCAAATAGGGAACTCTGTAGTTCCTTATATGGTTACAGGATTCTAATAAATACAGTCCCATCCTTTGATGGATCTACCAAATTGAACCTAAAGGGCTCACATTATTTACTAATTATTATTCTAGGTAACCAACTCTCTGGCTTATTAGTCATGACTGTGCATAAGACTCTGCTATTACAATTTGGGGAAAAAAATAACTCTCTACAAATAAGCAGAAATAAACAATACATTGCAATAGACCTTATCTTGGGAAACACTAATGCTGTAGAAGGGACCCACTTGAAAGGGTGAGGATGAAATAATAATCTTGTCCTTAAAATAACAACTGTCATATAAATGACATCTTAAAATAAGCACATGGTTCAAAAGTTGGTATATTGGTCTCTGTTTCTTAGTAATATATTAGATAGAAACATGACCGTTTCTGATTTCATAACGAAAAAAAAATGACTTTCCTAAGAAGCTACTCCCAAATTCAACCATCTCTTTTCCCAGCCTGGTTATATTTTTCACTGATGCATTCAAACATTCTATATGCTGATACATTAATGATTCTGATATGAAAGTGAACAAACAAAAACAGAGAACAATGTGGTTTTGTAAGACAGAACCTTTAGCTTATAATAATATTTTCAATACATTTCTCCAATTGAAATATGGACATTTATTGTAGGCTCTTTAAGAACCTACACCACCACTACTAGTCCCATGTATTAAATATGTGACTCAGTTTCAGCTTTTAAAATAATATGCAAGCAAATGTCTTCAGATACTATTCAGAGTAAATGAGCTGATTCTTACACTGGAATAGCCTGGCTGCCTTCCATTTTATTTTAGTTCTACTGGTTTATATTCTTCATATCATATCTAAGTAAAAATAGAGGGAAACCTCAGAGGAAACTTAAGGTGTGTCATAGCAATCGCTTCTGATCAGTCACCAGCTCAGTCACCAACCCATGGAATTGCTCTTACTAGGCATATCACAAAGTTTAAAGGTGAAAATCAGAATGTCCCTATACATTTAAATGTTTTTTAAATCTTTAAGGTAATTACACTTTTAACCTTATTTCAGCTTCAAAATAAGGTGGCACTAGTGGTAAAGAGCATGCCTGCCAATGCAGGAGACATAAGAGACTCGGGTTTGATTCCTGGAGTCGGGAAGATCCTCTGGTGGTGGGCATGACAACCCACTCCAGTATTATTGCCTGGAGAATCCCATGCACAAGGAGCCTGGTGGGCTACAGTCCACAGGATCTCAGAGTCGAGCACAACTGAAGTGACTTAGTACAAATGAAGGAGCAAAGACAGACAAGTCAAAATAAAGACACTTTCTTGGTCTCACTTTTTTAAGCATTTCTGTATGGTCACCTGTAATCAAACTTGAACTCAACTCTTTCCAAAAAGTTAAAAAAAAAAAAAAAGCAATTAACAACAAAGGGAAAGAAAAAGAAATGTCTGTTTCCATGCATGAATTATATACACTTGGGGAAAGGAAATTTGGAATCTTTTCAAAACATAAGGATCTGAATTATTTTCGTGAAAGGCTGGTATATTCCTCACAATGATCCATAAACAACGTTCTACTTCTCCATATCAGACATGAAATAAACCCTCTTCTCTCAATGCAAACCATGAAAATCCGCTCTTAAATGACCTCAGTTAAATACATGGCAATCAGCCTCAAAGTCTATTCAGCTGAGCATGAAAAGTCAGGAAGGCAGACACGTTGACTTTACCTTATGTATTCTATAAAGAATTAAAAAGTATTCCAGCAGAAGAAAACAAGTATCTAAAGAAGGGAGTTTGATATCATTCCTCACCTCCCCTCGGGTTTGTTGATTGAGATGTTCTGGTTCCTTTTACTTTTAATATTCTCAGAGATTCTGGTTCAAAATGCCGGTGCAGGAGAAAATCCTAAACTACCAGCTTCCTGCGGACACACCAAGCTAAGCATCCAATGTTCTCAGGAAAAAAAAACAAAAACAAAAACTAAACTAAACTAAAAACTAGTGAAGCGACCCCTTCACGTCAAGCAAGGACAGGGAAACCACCCCTACGCATATAGGGAAGGCTGAGACGCCATCTTGTCGTGAACCGCACCCTCAGCGTGGTCACCCATATCAGAAGGGAACTCAAAACCTAGACGCTCTCCCTAAGGAGCGACGAGTTTGTATCTCACGTGATGCACGCCAACGTTTCAGACCCAAGCCAGAGAGAGGACACCTGGCTTCGAAGACCAGCAGGCGCATGCGCAGGAGACCAGGGTTGGGGCGCTATGCAAGCTGAGGATTGGCTTTTAAAGGGCCGTGCACACTCACCCGCCCCAGGACTCCTCACAGAAGCAGCCCATTGAAAAGTGCCTAGAGCACAGGTGAAAGAGACTCGTTTGCTAACTTTAAAGCTTTGGCCTGAGGGATAGTAGTCTTCCACATACTCTTCAGGGATGGAGGGTAGTGGGCGCCATCTTCCTTCTCTCCCCATGCCTTGCTGAGGCTAGAGGTTGCCATCTTTTTATTCTTTCTCTTTTTCTTCCTGAGTGGCACCTTAGCACTTCCCCTCTTTGTGCTCTTCCTCTGCCACACTCCAGAGTGCCCGTATATCCCAGAGGGGAGCCTCAGAAAACGAGTTCTCCTCAATTTGAGTTCCCTTACTGTGTGAGTTGCCCGTTTTCCTTGGTTGATACCCTGCAAATAAACCTTTACTCTGCTGCAGGCATGCTCCCCTGGTGGCTCAGATGGTAAAGCGTCTGCCTGCAATGCAGGAGACCCAGGTTCGATCCCTGAGTCAGGAAGATTCCCCTGGAGAAGGGAATGGCTACCCACTCCAGGATTCTGTTGGAGAGAATCCCCATGGACAGAGGAGCCTGGTGGGCTACAGTCCATAGAGTCAGAAAGGGTGGGGCAGGACAGTGATTAACATACACTGCCGCAAGCACTCACTGGGGGAGTATGGCTTTCCGTACCATGGGCACGTGAACCCTTGCTTGGTTACAACTATACATGCATCTGGCAACCCAGTTTTTGTGGCTGCCACTCAGAAGTGCTCCTTGACCACCTGGCTCTGGAGGACAGGCGGGCTTGCATTCCTAGGACTATAACACTCAGAGAGAAAGTTCTCCCCAGACTACCATTCCCAGGGCACTGCAGGGAGAGCAGACGGACACACACCCCTCGTCTTCCTGAGAAAGAGGCCTGTTTGCTTGTCTAGGAACTGTGGCCTGAGGGGCAGGCTTTTGATTTGGCATTGGGGACAACAGAGGTGCTCTCAAGGAACTGAGGCTGGGGCTGTGGTCAATGTGCTTTCCCTCTGCCTTGCTCCAGCTCAATGGTATCTTCCAGAAGTAGCCTTTTTGGTGCCCTGATTTTTGTGACTGCTGCCAGGGACATGTCTACATCACCTGGCTCTGGTGACCAGTGTGGCTTATGATCCCGGGCCTCACTGGACTGTAACCTGTGAAGAAAGAGTTCCCAAACAGCTCCCAGCCCCAGGACACAGCAAAAAGCCACAGATCCAGGAACTCAATCTTTCTGTGAAAGAAGATTGTTAGATTACAGCTGCAGCCTGAGGGGCCAGCTTTCAATTAAACACCTAAATGTGTGTGTTGAGTTGCTCAGTGGTGTCCAACTCTTTGTGACCCCATGGAGTGTAGCCCACCACGCTCCTCCATCCATGGGATTTTTCCCAGACAAGAATACTGGAGTGGGTTGCCATTTCCTTCACCAGGGTATCTTCCTGCCCCAGGGATTGAACCTGAGTCTCCCACATTGCAGGCAGACCCTTTACCGTCTAAACCACCATGGAGAGGCTTAGGGCTGACTTCGACCCTTCTTGAGACCTCAAAGGGTGGGCACTGTTTCACACTCTCCTGCCTTGCTCCTGTGCCAGCATCTCTTGGAGGGAAACTTTTTACCCACCCCAGTTGCTGTGTCTGGCGTATAGTATTCCATTTTTATCCATTTGATGACTACAGGGTCTGTAGTGATATCCCCATTTCATTTGCCTCCACTTTGATTTATTTTGCCTCCACTGATGAGTCCCTGACTGAGAGGGTAGGAGTGGTTCATTACTGACACCACAGGGGTGGAGAAGAAGGTGGGAAGACACCACGCTAGCTGGGAAGTGGACTGGCACCTCATTACAGCTAGTTGAGGCTTTAAGTTCAGGCTCTCCGGGTGTTCCCTACTGACGTCATTCATGGGACAGACGTGGTGGGCAGAGAGAGTGGAGGGCTCATTACTTCTTAGTAGGGGATAAAAGTTTCATCTCTCCACTCAACCACCTCTGGTATCACCCCAGCGAGAGATCTGAGGAGCCTCATTAAAGTCTAGAGAGGGTGGAATTCTAGGCTCCCCACTTAGCCCTTACTGGTGTGAGTAGGGGCTCAGTCACAAATTTTTCTGCAATGTTTTGGCTGAAGTTAAACAGTCATTGGACTTCCCAGGTGGAGCAGTGGTAAAGAATCTGCCTGCCAATGCAGGAGACACAGGTTCAACCCCTGGGTCGGGAGATCCTCCAGATAAGGGAGTGGCAACCCACTCCAGTATTCTTGCCATTAAAATCCCATGGACAGAGAAGCCTGGAAGGCTACAGTCCTTGGAGTCACAAAAGAATCAGACATGCCTTAGCAAATAAACAAAAACAATTCAAAGCAGTTATTGTGTAAAAATTATCTGTCTTGCTAGACTGCCCCTTTCCTGTCATGCAGCTGGAAAGCAGGCTTTTGTTAGGGCTTACTGTGTCTTCACCAGTTGGCATTTCTGGGCTACCAAATTCCTGAGCTTCAAGTTTAGACTATATGAAGCAAAAGGAAAGCTAGGAAACTCACTCCTAGACAGTGTGTCTTTTTCTCTTCACGTTTCAAAATCTCCTATGTTTGTTCTTCATGTATGTCCAGGGTTTTTCATTTCACTCATGGAAGAGTTTGTTTATCTTTCCCCTAGTGGAAATCAATCCATGTTATTTTTTGTAAGTTATAATATTTTAATAATATGCCATATATTATTTTGGTGATCATCCATTTAGAATATATTAAATGGACTAAATGGGAACTTCTTTCTCAATAGAAAATTTAAACTGACTCACCTTGGAAGTAATTGAATAAGCAAAGATAAACTCATACTGATAAAATCTACCTTAATATCATTTTTGTGGACCTTCTGAAAGCTAGACGATGAATCAAATCTTATGTGAACTACCTAAAAGCAGTGAAATATTTTGAACTAGTGATTTCCAGAGTTTAGGAGAAAAGAGTAAAATTCTCTAAAGAATTTTAGGAAGTAGAATAGAATTGCCAAACTTTTTGTATTCTATCTCAAGAAATATATACTATTATTTCATGTGATTGGGTTTATATTACTAAAAAGAAAATTCCTTTATTGATCAGTGACATCAAGAACTGTTTTCATTGGCTAAGTGGTTTGAAAAATTGTTTCCATGTGTTCTTTCCAATTGGCAGAGTTGTGCAATACCTGAGTAATATCTTAGTGACCTCAGTTGCTTAGACCTAAAAAATACCTCAGTGAAAGAAAGCAAAATAAAACAAAAAATTACAGGACACCGGTTAAATTTGAATTTCAGACAAATAGCAAATAATTTTTAGTATAATTATGCCCTATGCAATGTTTAGGATATACTTATATGAAACAGTTATTTGTTGTTCATCTGAAATTCAAAATCATTTGGGTGTCCTGTATTTTATCTGCCAACCCTATATTTTAAGATGTCAAAAGAAAAATACAGCTCACTCTCTAAGTGTTAGATAGATATACATAGATAGATAAATATATCTATAGATATATCTAAATATATAGATATATATATACACGAAATGTTTTAAAGGGCATCAAGTATAATATGTTTATATTTTAGAAATTGCACTTTGTAGATTAATAATAAAAGTTAAAAAAAAAGCAAAGAATTATGATCCAAAAAATACTAAGCAGAATGAAAATGCTGGGCTAATTGATTAGGAAGAATGAAATAAATATATTTTACCCTTTCTCTGTGTGTGTGTGTGTGTGTGTGTGTGTGTGTGTGAAAGAGAGAGAAGAATGAGGAAGGAAGGAAGGAAGGGAAGGAAGGAAAGATGGAAATATTGACTTGATTGAAGGGATGGTAGAAAAAATGGTGAAGAATTGAAAAAAATATCAGTTTTTAG
Source organism: Muntiacus reevesi (assembly GCF_963930625.1). Lineage (NCBI taxonomy): Eukaryota > Metazoa > Chordata > Mammalia > Artiodactyla > Cervidae > Muntiacus > Muntiacus reevesi. The sequence goes on from NC_089263.1 coordinate 37,639,044, forward strand.
ATTGGAAAACAGACTGTTAGTGCTTTTGATAAGGAAAAATAAGTGTCTTTGAGAAAGATGCTAAAAGAGCAGGAGGCCCAGAGGAATCGGGTGGAGAGGGAGGTGGGATGGGGGACCGGGATGGGGAATACGTGTAACTCTATGGCTGATTCATATCAATGTATGACAAAACCCACTGAAAAATAAAAATTAAAAAAAAAATAAAAATAAAAGAGCAGGAGGAACAGATGGGGAACAATGCTAAATGCAGGGCAGGGTTGGGTTGAGGGGTGATTACAATTTAGGGGCCTACATTTTTGCTTAGCCTGCATGCCTACAAAGTTGCTTCAATCATGTCCAAGTTTTTGCAACCGCATGGAATGTGGCCTGCCAAGCTCTTCTGTCCATGGAATTCTCCAGGCAAGAACACTAGAGTAGGTAGCCATTCCCTTCTCCAGGGATCTTCCTGACCCAGAAACAGAAACCAGGTCTGAATTGCAGGCAGATTCTTCACCATCTGAGCCACCAGGGAAGTCCATAGTTAGCCTATTCATATGAAAACACTTTTAAACATCAAATATTCTACCTACAAGAAATCATTATTAGCATTAATCATTATCTTTGGAATAGCAAGTAGTGTAAAACTAGATATAAAGAAAATTTCCATTTTTTCATTCAATATTTTATGTCTGGAATAAGGAAAAATTGTTATTGATTCAAATGCCTTCTAATGTTTGATCTAAATTATTTTATTTTGTTTAGAGTGTCTTCTTCTAAGCCCCAACTGTATATCACTGGATAAGTCAGTGACCTGGTAACCTAACTTCAGTATTATCTATTCATTGTTGCTTAGTTGCTAAGTTATGTCCAAATCTTTTTCGACCGCATGGACTGTAGCCTGCCAGGCTCCTCTGTCCTTGGGATTTCCCAGGCAAGGATGGGTTGCTATTTCCTTCTCCAGGGTACCTTTCCCACCCAGGAATCAAACCTAAGCCTCTTGCATAGGCAGGTAGATTCTTTACCACTGTGCCACCAGGAAAACCCTCAGTATTATCTATTCTTAGTTACAAGCTCCATGCCAGGGATAGTTCTCTTTAAAGTAATCTTCTTCTCATTGTCAAAACCAAATCAAGGCCAAAGCCGGAGCCTGTCTTTCATGGGGCACTTCACTATGATCCCGACCTCACTTCCAACCTTTGCTCTGGTCATTTCCCCACTGACAACCATGAAACAATCCAATGGAAATTACCTATTAGTGAAACCTTTTACTTGTCTCTCTCTGTTTTGTTCTTGACATAGCCGTCACTTTCATCTTCCTCCCAAGATCTCACTTTTCCTTGTATAAATTCTCACTTTTTTAAAAAGGCATAACTTAAATTCCTCTCCACTACATTGACTATTTCCTGATTGGTAAACAAACTTGTTCTCACTCCCCTACTCTGATTTTCACCTTATTCCTTAATGTTACTTAACATATTAGCATTGATTCATCACTGTTTAGTTACTTGTGGTCCTCCCAGAAGACAATAAAATCTATGAAAATATGCTCATGATTTACTCATCCATCTTTGGGCCCCTACTATCTTTTTAATAGTATCTTGGACTCTGTGAGTGTTAGATAAAGATTTGTTTAGTGTTATCCTTCAGCCCAAAGTTTTGTGCTTTCCAATTAATGTCATAGACTTTGGGTAATAACTCTTCACATTCTTACATTGTCATGCTTGTCATTCACCAAAATGGAGTAAATGGATGACTGGAACATGATGTCATGACTGAGGTCAACAGATTTTATTAATAAATAATTTAAATGGCCAATTAGGATACAAAAAATATTGAAAGTGGGTTAGTGATTTCCAGTGCCTTAACTCCAGCTGAGTGCTTGTGAAACAATCAAATTCTTGGAAACGGCAACTAGGATTTAAAGAACCCAACATAAGTTTCTATATAATTCGTAAAATGGAAAAAAAGTAATTACAGCTTAATTTATAGGCTTTTTCCGATTTAGTTGAAACTAGTATAGCTGAGATACAGTGCCAATTTGCAAATGTGTTCAAGGTTTTTTATCTTTGCTACTGGAAATGAGAGAAATGTATTTCTTTACAATGAAAACTTACTTGTGGAAAAAGGAAAAAAAGAAAAATTGCAAAAAGCAGGGAAATTACAGAATCTACAATTTTTGGTGTTCATTATTTTCCACTATCCCTAGTAGATAAACTTGAAATTAGATGACAGTAAGAGGAGAAGGCAATGGCACCCCACTCCAGTACTCTTGCCTGGAAAATCCCATGGCCGGAGGAGCCTGGTAGGCTGCAGTCCATGGGGTCGCTATGAGTCGGACACGACTAAGCGACTTCACTTTAACTTTTCACTTTCATGCATTGGAGAAGGAAATGGCAGCCCACTCCAGTGTTCTTGCCTGGAGAATCCCAGGGACAGGGGAGCCTGGTGGGCTGCCGTCTAGGGGGTCGCACAGAGTCGGACACGACTGAAGCGATTCAGCAGCAGCAGCAAGAGGTGCTTGCTGTGTTAAGTACTTCAGTTCTTACTAGATTTCCAATAGTCATTTAGATTTGGCATGGCCCCCAAAATGCCTTAAAATGCTACAGCTTCTCTTATTTTCAAAGTTTTATAGATGTTTTAAAACCATTCCTGATATCATGAGCTCATTACATGGTGGCTGATATCTGTAAATCCTTGGGGGAATCCTTTTCTTTATATCTTTTTTTAAAGACAAAAATGTCAACGTGTATTGACAAAGAGCAACACTGATTACTAATCTGGTAGGGAAAGACAATCTCTATAAAATTGTTTCTCTGAGAAACAACTCTCAGAAGATCTCCAAATGCCTTGTTCACCTGTACCTCCTACAATCCCTATTCTTCCTTGAAAGTTCAGTTTAACTCCCACATTCTTCAAAAAGCCTTTTTTTTCCCCTTTACCTTTCATTCCTTGGTGATAACCCAACTTGAACCCCTGTTGTATATTTGTCACTTGGCACACAGTACCTGGTAGCTTTAATTACTTTTTATGTTGATCTTATCTTTCAAATTATAACATGAAGCCCTTAAAGTCAGGGTCTCTTATTACAGTGTCCCAAGCACAATGGGACACTGTCAATAGGTGTATACAGTTTTAATAGAGATGATTTTGCCTCAAATTTATGGAGCTTATGTTTGGTCCCTTTCACTGTATCAAGTAAGAAAAGTGCCTCAGAATGAGTATTTGTGTACGTCTCTCCCCAAATTCATATGTTGAAACCTAACTCTCAATATGATGGTATTAGGAGGAGGGGATTTTGGTAGGTGATTGTGCCATGAACATAGAGCCCCCATTATGGGATTAGCACTCTTATAAAGGTCCCCTTCTACCCAGTGAGTACTCAACAAAAGATAGTAACTTGTCCACCAGGAAGAGAGCCCTCAACAGGCACCAAATCTACTAGCGCTTTGATTGTAGACCGCCCAGCCTCCTGCCCTCTACTTGTGAGAAATAAATTCCCACTGTTTATAAGCCAACTAGCATTCCAGTTGGACTAAGACAGGAAGAAAGTAAGCAGTGCTAAACTTCTGCTAAATGAATAATTTTCAAACCACATAGACATTCATAAATTCTAAACACAGGTACAAAGTAAGCAAGTACCTTAACCTGTCATTTATCTGGTACACTCCTTCAAATTGCAGTTGTAGAAGATTTTCTGTTGTTTAAACCTATTTGAGGAACACAACATACTAACCGCCCTCTTGACCATCTGCAGTGCATGCTTTCTACTGAAAATTCTGGAAAGTCCAGGTGTAAAGATGCATTTTTTAACTCAATCTTTAACCCATCGTTCCCTAAATTTGTTTGACCATGTAACGTTACATAGCTTAAAACTGCTGTTATTTGGAACACACTTTGAGAAACAAATGGAAACACACATTTTGAATAGCATCTAAATCATGTGTTTTCATCAGAAGTGTTAGGTGGGATGCTGCACAGGTGAAGAAGTGGAGACATTTTTCACATAGGACCACATCATCATTCTCTTGACATCTTTAGACTGTCTCTAATAGTACTTGACTAGCAAAGCAAATTTCATATCTACTTGTTAAACAGTTAAAAGTTTGTCACACTGCTATTCTCATGAAAGCATATGCTACATATATCTACTAATGATGTAGCAAACAAGATAACTAACTATAATCTGAAGGCAAATTTTTATTAGTTGTTGTTGTTGTTCAGTTGTTCAGTCATTTCTGACTCTTTGTGACCCCATGGATTGTAGCAAGCCAGGGTTCTCTGTCCTTCACCATCTCCCAAAGTTTGCTCAAACTCATGTCCATTGAGTTGGTGATGCCATCCAACCATCTCATCCTCTGTCATCCACTTCACTCCTGACTTCGATCTTTCCCAGCATCAGGGGCTTTTTTGATGAGTTGGCTCTTTGCATCAGGTAGCCAAAGTACTGAAGCTTTAGCTTCATCATCAGTCCTTCCAATGAATATAAGGGTTGATTTCCCACAGGACTGACTGGTTTGATATCCTTGTCATCCAATGGAGTCTCAAGAGCCTTCTCCAACACCACAGTTCAAAAGCATCAATTCTTCAGTGCTCAGCCTTCTTTAGGGGCCAACTCTCATATCCATATATGACTACTGGAAAAACCGTAGCTTTGACTAGACAGACCTTTGTTGGCAAAGTAAGATCTCTGCTTTTTAATATCCTGTCTAGGTTTGTCATAGCTTTTCTTCCAAGGAGCAAGCATCTTTTAAATTCATGGCTGCAGTCACCACCTGCAGTGATTTTGGAGCCCCCCCCCCCCCCAAAAAAAAGTCTGTCACTGTTTACACTGTTACACCATATATTTGCTGAAAAGTGATGGGACCAGATGCCATAATCTTAGTTTTCTGAATGTTGAGTTTTAAGCCAATTCTTTCGCTCTTTTCTTTCACCTTCATTTAGAGCCTCTTTAGTTCACTCTTTGTTTTCTGCCCATAAGGGTTTTATCATCTACATATCTGAGGTTATTGATATTTCTCCAGACAATCTTGACTCCAGCTTGTGCTTCATCCAGCCCAGCATTTTGCATGATGTACTCTGCATATAAGTCAAATAAGCAGGGTGACAATATGCAGCCTTGATGTACTCCTTGCTCAATTTGAACCAGTCTTTTATTCTATCTCTGGTTCTAACTGTTGTTTCTTGATCTGCATACAGATTTCTCAGGAGGCAGGTGAGGTGGTCTGGTGAACTCCCGTATCTTTCAGAATTTCTCAGTTTGTTGTGATCCACACAACTGTTTTAGCACAGTCAATAGAGTAGACTAGATGTTTTTTTCTGGAATTCTTTTGCTTTCTCCATGATCCAAAGGATGTTGGCAATTTGATCTCTGGTTTCGCTGCCTTTTCTAAATCCAGTAGGAAGTACATCTGGAAGTTCTTGGTTCACGTACTGCTGAAGCCTAACTTGGAGGATTTTGAACTTGACCTTGCTGTCATGTAAAATGAGTGCAGTTGTGCAGTAGTTTGAACATTCTTTGGCATAAGTAATTATTAGTGATTAAAAAATTAAATGGAGATTGGCACAAGTTGGAAATGTTTAAATCCATTTTTGTCACAATAAAATACAATAAAAAAGATGTCCATGAATATATTTCAGTTCAGTTCAGTTCAGTCGCTCAGTCATATCTGACTCTTTGCGACCCCATGAATCGCAGTATGCCAGGCCTCCCAGTTCGTCACTAACTCCTGGAATCTATACAAACCACATCCATCGAGTTGGTGATGCCATCCAACCATCTCATTCTCTGTCATCCCCTTTTCCTCCTGCCCTCAATCTTTCCCAGCATCAAGGTCTTTTCAAATCAGCCAAATCTTTGTATGAGGTGGCCAAAGTATTGGAGTTTCAGCTTCAACATCAGTCCTTCCAATGAACACCCAGGACTGATCTCCTTTAGGATGGACTGGTTGGATCTCCTTGCAGACCAAGGGACTCTCAAGAGTCTTCTCCAACACCACAGTTCAAAAGCATCAATTTTTCAGTGCTCAGCTTTCTTCACAGTCCAACTCTCACATCCATACATGATCACGGGAAAAACCATAGCCTTGACTAGATGGACCTTTGTTGGCAAAGTAATGTCTCTGCTTTTAAATATGCCATCCAGGTTGATCATAACTTTCCTTCCAAGGAGTAAGTGTCTTTTAATTTCATGGCTGCAGTCACCATCTGCAGTGATTTTGGAGCCCAAAAAAATAAAGTCTGACACCGTTTCCACTGTTTCCCCATCTATTTCCCATGAAGTGATGGGACCAGATACCATAATCTTAGTTTTCTGAATGTTGAGCTTTAAGCCAACTTTTTCACTCTCATCTTTCACTTTCATCAAGAGGCTTTTTAGTTCCTCTTCACTTTCTGCCATAAGGGTGGTGTCATCTGCATATCTGAGGTTAGTGATATTTCTCCCAGCAATCTTGATTCCAGCTTGTGCTTCATCCAGCCCAGCGTTACTCATGATATACACTGCATATAAGTTAAATAAGCAGGGTGACAATATACAGCCTTGACGTACTCCTTTTCCTATCTGGAACCAGTCTGTTGGTCCATGTCCAGTTCTAACTGTTGCTTCCTGACCTGCATACAGGTTTCTCAAGAGGCAGGTCAGGTGGTCTGGTATTCCCATCTCTTTCAGAATTTTCCACAGTTTATTGTGATCCACACAGTCAAAGGCTTTGGCATAGTCAATAAAGCAGAAATAGATCTTTTTCTGGAACTCTCTTGCTTTTTTGATGATACAGCAGATATTGGCAATTTGATCTCTGGTTCCTCTGCCTTTTCTAAAACCAGCTTGACCATCTGGAAGTTCATGGTTCACATATTGCTGAATCCTGCCTTGGAGAAGTTTGAGCATTACTTTACTAGTGTGTGAGATGAGAGCAATTGTGTGGTAGTTTGAGCATTCTTTGGCATTGCCTTTCTTTGGGATTGGAATGAAAACTGACCTTTCCAGTCCTGTGGCCACTGCTGAGTTTTCCAAATTTGCTGGCATATTGAGTGTAGCACTTTCACAGCATCATCTTTCAGGATTTGAAATAGCTCAACTTGAATTCTATCACATCCACTAGCTTTGTTCGTAGTGATGCTTCCTAAGGCCCACTTGATTTCACATTCCAGGATGTCTGGCTCTAGGTGAGTGATCACACCATTGTGTTTATTTAGGTGTGAAGATCTTTTTTGTACAGTTCTTCTGTGTATTCTTGCCACCTCTTCTTAATATCTTCTGCTTCTGTTAGGCCCATATCATTTCTGTCCTTTATCAAGCCCATCTTTGCATGAAATGTTCCCTTGGTATCTCTAATTTTCTTGAAGAGATCTCTATTCTTTCCCATTCTTTTATTTTCCTCTATTTCTTTGCATTGATCACTGAGGAAGGCTCTCTTATCTCTCCTTGCTGTTCTTTGGAATTCTGCATTCAGATGGGAATATTTTTCCTTTTCTCTGTTGCTTTTCACTTCTTTTCTTTTCACAGCTATTTGTAAGGCCTCCTCAGACAGCCATTTTACTTTTTTGCATTTCTTTTCCATGGGGATGGTCTTAATCCCTGTCTCCTGTACAACGTCACAAACCTCCATCCATAGTTCATCAGGCTCTCTGTCTATCAGATCTAGTCCCTTAAATCTATTTCTCACTTCCACTGTATAATCATAAGGGGTTTGATTTAGGTCATACCTGAATTGTCTAGTGGTTTTTCCTACTTTCTTCAATTTAAGTCTGAATTTGGCTATAAGGAGTTCATGATCTGAGCCACAGTCAGCTCCCAGTCTTGTTTTTGCTGACTGTATAGAGCTTCTCCATCTTTGGCTGCAAAGAATATAATCAATCTGATTTCAGTGTTGACCATCTGGTGATGTCCATGTGTAGAGTCTTCTCTTGTTTTGTTGGAAGAGGGTGTTTTCTATGACCTGTGCGTTCTCTTGGCAAAACTCTGTTAGCCTTTGCTCTGCTTCATTCTGTACTCCAAGGTCAAATTTGCCTGTTAGTCCAGGTGTTTCCTGACTTCCTACTTTTGCATTCCAGTCCCCTATAATGAAAAGGACATCTTTTTTGGTGTTAGTTCTAAAAGGTCTTATAGGTCTTCATAGAACTGTTCAACTTCAGCTTCTTCAGTGTTACTGGTTGGGGCATAGGCTTGGATTACCGTGCTATTGAATGGTTTGCCTTGGAAATGAACACAGATCATTCTGTCATTTTTGAGATTGCATCCAATTACTGCATCCAAGTACTGAATATATTTACTTGTTGTCTAATATTTCAGGAGAAATAAAGCAGCCTTCCTATATTAAATTTTTCAGAATTCAGATTTTTTTTTTCTGCTGAGTCACATAAGATCACTGTCACCTGCCTAATTTTTAAACTATTTGTTGCTGTTGTTTATCCTATACCTAAAGCCTAATATATGGGCATGGTAGCTGTGAGGGTTCTTCCTCGATGTAAACTAGGGCACATGTAATTCTGGTAGCACTGGACAATGATTTGCAACCAGAAGGCAAGTCATTAAAAGAATGAAATCAGCAAACAAACAAAAACAGGAATGAAGTTCAAATGAGGCCTGAAGGGAGGGAAAACACAAAAAATAACAAAGAAGCTTTTGCTCTAAAGCCTTCCCTACTTTTGACTTGTACACTACGTGAGATAATGAAAGTGACATGGAAGTAAAGGTCACTCAGTTGTGTCTGACTTTTGTGACCCCATGGACTGCACAGTCCACAGAATTCTCCAGGCCAGAATACTGGAGTGGGTAACCTTGCCCTTCTCCAGAGGATCTTCCCAACCCAGGGATCACACCCAGGTCTCCTGCTTGCAGGCAGATTCTTCTACCAGCTGAGCCACAAGGGAATCCCAAGAATACTGGAGTGGGTAGCTGATCCCTTCTCCAGAGAATCTTCCCAACCCAGGAATTGAACTAGGGTCTCCTGCACTGTAGGTGGATTCTTTACCAGCCGAGCTACCAGGGCAACGAGATAATATATCTTCTTTAATATTTAGGCTTAAGTTAGATTTTTCTGCCACTTACTAGAGCATAATACTTAATATAGAATCTGGTCCTAAAAGTGGGGTCTTATAAGTACTAGACCCTAAAACACAGAATGAAATTAGTACAGTGATGCCACCTACATCCGAGGCTGTAAAGCTGGCCATCCTCATAAATAGTTGCTTCAAATGTTGCCCATCTCTATCTAGGGGCTCAAGATATGAACTCACTGATGCTTTAGCTCTTGGATACTTACTAGGGAAAAATTTAGATTTTAAATTATGTTCCATATAAGCGAGGGACTCAGCAGGAAGCAGAAAGTCCAATGAGTTGCAATTTTGAGAACTTGATGAAGAGACATTTTTACATAGATATAAACAGAATTGATGGAACTGACTTGGAATCTAAGGCACCTACATATTGACAACAATAGGAAGTCATTAGCATCCTTGGGCCTGTAGCATTGAGGGAAAGAAGCAATGTGACTGGAGCAGAGAGGAAGTGAAAGTTGTAACCACTGCCGGAACTGTGGCAAAGCTGATTCACAAGGGGTTTGGCACCTCTCCATCCTCCCAGGCTCCAGTCTCCCACAGATTACTGCTCCTGGTCAAATCACAACTGGTTACTTTTAACCAAAAAGCTCCATCAAGAAAGGAAGGAAGAGAGGGAGAAGAAAAAGAAGAGAAAAAGAAAAAATATTGGGATGCTGGGATGCATGTGTCTTGTTTGCAGGCATTTTGGACACTTGAAGGCATTTGGATGATATTGTACTAACACTCCTGTGTGATAGTTCAGTTCAGTTCAGTTGCTCAATTGTGTCTGACTCTTTGCAACCCCGTGGACTCCTATGTGATAGGTTTGCTGTTATTGTTTTCTCCTCAAATAAGATTCTGTATATAATTGGGATAAAACCCCAATGAGAAGTCCTCCAATAAATGGGTCTCACCCGATTTTCAAAGACATACTTGTCATTACTCTGCTGGCCAGATAATATGAAAACAGAAATAACATCAGAATGCTGGGCGTCATTGTGTAGAAGGCAGGATTTTAAATGAAATTTCTCTATGGGAAAAAGTTTTAAAAAACACTACACTGCCCCTAGAAGCCAGGAAATTGGAGACAAGAGCATGGCTAGAGCTCTGATCCACAGTAACCTGGGTGATACGCTTCTAAGTGTGAAACGTCATTTTGCCTTCTTACCTATACCTTCACCCCAGGCTCAGAAATGAACCTTCCACCACAAGCAATACCGCATCCAAAATGAAGAGTAGAGCCCAAGCCAGACATATGGGAGAAACTACTCATTTGGAACATTTACACCAAATTTTTACCACAAGAAGGAAAAAAAAGAAAAGAGCCCAAGGAATAGAAAAGGGAAAGGGGTGTTTGGAGGAAAGAGATGGAAAGAGGGTAAAAGGAGATGAAGTAAGATATTGGAGCAAATTAAAATTTTGTAATAGGAAAGACTATAAGATTACCACTAACAACAACCATGTTTTCTAAACTGTAAAGTACTAAAGTGGGAGGTAACTTTTAGAAGAAAAGTATTATATGTCAGCTTTTCATCTAATGGTTATTTTCATGATAAACTTGATGTGCATGTCTCATTGCTGTTGTTTCAATAAAATCAAATCTATAAATAGGATCATATTAGCTCAGATAACTAAATCAAATTAATATAAACTCCAGAAAACAGTATATTTTAAAATATTCTCGGAATGTATAGGTCTGTGGTTAAAATGGATCTGTGAAAATCTTAATACAATATTTAAATTCTTTTTATGTATGTATATTCATCCTTTTTCATATTTTTTCCCCCATATAGGTTATTACAGAATATCAAGCAGAATTCCCTGTACTATTACCTTTTGGTTATATATATTATATACAGTAGTGTGTATGTGTTACTTCCAAGCTCTTAATTTATCTCTCGCCCCTAAGTTTCCCCTTTGGTAACCATAAGTTTGCTTTGAAATCTGTGAATCTGTTTTGTAAATAAGTTCATTGTATCACATTTTAGATTCCAAATATAAGTGATATCAACTCCTTTTAAAATCACATCAAAAGATAAAATACTTAGGAATAAATATGATGAAGGAGGTAAAAGTCTTATATGCTGATAACTATAAAACATTGATAAAGGAAATTGAAGATGATTTAGAGATGGAAAGATATCCCATGCTCTTGGACTAGAAGAATTAATACCGTTAAAATGGCCATATTGCCCAAAGCAATCTACAGATTCAGGTATCCCTATCAAACTATCCCTGACATTTCACAGAACTAGACAAATAATCCTAAAAATTATATGAAACCATAAAAGACTCAGAATTGCTAAAGCAATCCTGAGGAAAAAGAACAAAGAGCATAACTCCCCTTCACCAAGCAACTTCAGACAATACAACAAATCTACAGTAATCAAAACAGAAGGTATTGGCACAAAGATAGACTTAGGGATCAAATGAAGAGAATAGAGAGCCCAGAAATAAACCCACACACCTATGGTCAATTAATCTTCAACAAAGGAGAGAGGAATATATAATGGAGAAAAGTTAAACTCTTCAAGTAAATGGTATTGGTAAATCCAACAGCCACATGTAAATCAATGAAGTTAGAACACTCCCTCACACCACACACAAAAACAAACTCAAAATGGATTAAAAACTTAAACATAAGACATGACAGCAAAATTCCCAGAAGAAAACATAGTCAAAACATTCTGACATAAATTGAATCTATTTTCTTAGGTCAGTCTCCCAAAGAATAAAAATAAAAGCAAATATAAACAAATGGGTCCTAATCAAACTTAAAAGCTTTTGCATAACAAAGGAAAACATAAACAAAATGAAAAGAAAATCTATGGAGTGGGAGAAAATATTTGCAAATGAGACATCATTTTTAGTAAAACTTAAGTATGCTTTCAGCACAGTCTCTGCTTACATAAGCCACAAATTTATTCCCTCTAGCAGGTTTCTTACCCCTAGGATAAGGTCTGTCATACTATTATTGTAGTTTTACTTCCTTGCATCCTCCATTATTCTTATTACATGTACACTCAATTCTCTGAATATTTGAAAAACTCAGCAGTGGCCACAGGTCTGGAAAAGCTCAGTTTTCATTCTAATCCCAAAGAAAGGCAATGCCACAGAATGTTCGAACTACAGTAAAATTGCATTAATTTTTCATGCTGGCAACAAAATGCTCAAAATCCCTCAAGCTAGACTTCAGCAGTACATGAACCAAGAACTTCCAGATATACAAGCTGGATTTAGGAAAGGCAGAGGAACCAGGGTTCAAGTGGCCAACATGTTTTGGATCATAGAAAAAGCAAGGGAATTCCATAAAAACATCTACTTCTGCTTCATTGACTATGCTAAAGCCTTTGACTGTGTGGATCACAACAAACTGGAAAATTCTTAAGGAGATGGGAGTACCAGACCACCTTAGCTGTCTCCTGAGAAACCTGTATGCAGGTCAAGAAGCAACAGCTAGAACTGGACGTGGAACAACTGACTGACTCAAAATTGGGAAAGGAGTACGTCAAAGCTGTATATTATCACTCTGCTTATTTCATTTACATGCAGAGTACATTATGCAAAATGCCAGGCTGGATGAATCACAAGATGGAATCAAGATTGCTGGGAGCAATATCAAGAACCTCAGAAATGCAGATGATGCCATGCTAAATGGCAGAAAGTCAAGAGGAACTAAAGCCTCTTAGTTGATGAGGGTTCAAGAGAAGAATGAAAAAGCTGACTTAAAACTCAACATTCTAAAAACTAAGATCATGGCATCTGGTCTCAAGGCAAATAGAAGGGGAAAATGTGGAAACAGTGACACATTTTATTTTCTTGGGCTCCATAATCACTGGAGACAGTGACTGCAGCCACGAAATTAAAATAAACTTGCTCCTTGGAAGAAAAGCTATGACAAACCTAGACAGGATATTAAAAAGCAGAGACATCTCTTTGCCCACAAAGGTCTGTATATTCAAAGCTATGGTTTTTCCAGTAGTCATGTACAGATGTAAGAGTTGGACTCTTAAGATGGCTGACTACCTTTTGATGCTTTCAGATTGTGGTTTGGAGAAGACTATTGAGAGTCCCTTGGACTGCAAGGAGATCAAACCAGTCCATCCTAAAGGAAATCAACCCTGAATATTCATTGGAAGGATTGATACCAAAGGTCTAATACTTTGGTCATCTGATGGAAAGAGTCAACTTATTGGAAAAGACCCTGATGCTGGAAAATGATTGAGGGCAGGAGAAGAAGGGGGTAACAGAGGATAAGATGGTTGGATGGTATCACCAACTCAATGGACATGAGTTTTAGCAAACTGTGGAAGATAGTGAAGGACAGGTAAGGTTGGTGTGCTGCTGTCCATGGGGTTGCAAAGAGTCAAACACGACTCAGTGACTAAACAACAAAACATGACTTAAAGTGAAAGTGAAATGGACTCCAGAATATAATTTATATCCTAATTTTGAAGCTGCCAGAGGTTTTAGATTATCCTCAAAGACCTAAGGAGGAAGGAAGACTCTTAAAATAATTTTACAAAATATAACAAAGAAAGTTCTTATATTTTCATAGGCATGAGTCCAACAGTTAATGTAAAACACACAAAATAATAAAGCTCACAAAAGGTTAGTCTCTCTGTGACTTCCACCTGACTAGACCACATCGCTTAAAATCATAGCCACCCATTTTGTAAGTTTCTTTTTTTTTTTTTTTTTTTTTGCTATAGCTGAGATTACAACCTATCATTTAGAGAGAATCTGACACCTAGATAAAAGCAAGTACATAAAAAGAAATCGAAACTGATGCAGAAGGGGAAAAGTAGAAATAGGCTGCTTTTCTGCTAGTTAAAATGACAAGGTTCAGAGCTGAGGAGATACCATCAGAGAAAAAATTTTTAGGTCATTTTTATCAAGTGACTTGTAGGTGAAGGGACATGGAAACATGTCAAAAATTAGTCATATCTTCTAAATTCATTGTTCTAAAATCCTTTCTCTTTCCAGCTAGTCTGTGTTTTTAAGATACTCACACTTTAGTAGGAAATTAATTTTATATTTGCTTTAAAGATAATAATATCTAAGCATTCTGCTTATTATGTGAAAAATTTAATCACAAAATTTAATCACAGAAAATAATGATCAGTCAAGCAGTAATTATGTACATTTAGTACATGGTGTTCTAAATTTAGTACATTGCTTTACTCTAGATAAGTATACAAAGCAAAAATATGCTTCTGCAATTGACCAAGTAGTTCCCAATACTGAATGCAGAATGTTTCTCATCTTGTTTCATGTAGACAATGAAATAAGGCATAGGGGTAGGTAGTCAGGAGACTCGAGTTCTGGTTCTGGTTCCTTCAACAAGTCACCCTCTGGGCTACACATTGCTCATCTGTAAAATAAAAGGACTTGGACTAGCAGTTTTAATGTCCCTATATTCAGCTCATATTGTTCTACTTTTTGAAGTCTTATGCTAAAGAAAATGAAGAGGCTTTATATATAATCAATTCAATTCCTTAAAGAACATTTTCAATTGTTTTTACTAGTTACAGTTGTTGCAAATACTGGATTTCCCTCATGGCTCAGATGGTAAAGAATCTGCCTGCAATAAAGGAGACTCGGGTTCAATCCCTGAGTCAGGAAGATCCCCTGGAGAAGGGAATGGCAACCCACTCTGGTATTCTTGCCTGGAGAATCCCAGGGAGGGAGGAGACTGGTGGACTACCTTCCATGGGGTTGCAAAGAATCGGACACAAGTGAGCAATTAACACTGCAAATGTTATGGTAAATAAGGTAGGATAAAATGGCCTCCAAATATTAATAATGTTTCCAAATTTATTAAATTAAAAATCATCAGGTTGGTCTTATACCATTTGTGGGGGAAAATTAGTAGAGTTTTAAAAATTTTATTCCTTGTCCTTTAAAACTATTCTGTTCTCTTGAAATATTTCTTAACTCTTAGCAGCATGCATACTTGTATAACTCACCAGATGACAAGGGCAGTTCTTCCCCCGCAATTCTGTCCAAGCACCTGATGTGCATTTTCTGTGGTATAAAAGTTTATTCAGTAATTCTAGGTATCAGATGGTGTCATTTTGTCTTATGGATGCTTTAATGATAAAAAGGGAGAATGGACCAAAAGTCAAGTGTGCTTCCAACTAAGCTATTGTCTATAGTTTGGCTAGAATTATGCTCAATGCTGGCAAACTTTTATTTACTGATTTTCAAGCATTTTGTTTTATTTCCTGCAGGTTTTTAACACCCATTGATGTGTGCCTCATACATTTTGAGGGCATTTTAAAAGAAGGATTTCTCTCCATTTAAGCTGATTTCTATCCATGTAAGCTGATCATTGGATACTGGGGCTGGTTATGATTTCCATGCAATTTCTTATTGCAACCAAGAACCATAATCACAAAAATCAAGGCAGTAAATGCTTCAAAAATACAAATGCATTTAGTAGCTTAGAAAGATATAATGGTGTCAAATCATGCAATGAGATGGAAAGTACATTTGTAAAGAAAGGAAGAAGAAAAAAAGAAGGAAGGAAAGTGGGCGGGAAGGAGGGGGGAGGGCAAAGAGGAAAGGAGGATTGTGTCCTTACTTGGGTGTATGCTCCACACTGAATAAATTCTATATTCTTTTTATATTGGGTCAAAACACATGAAATTAATGATCTCATTCTTACCTACCAAAAAACGTAATTTTCATCCAGTTCAATCCAGTAGGTTCAAGGTTATTTTCCATGACTTGTCTTTGTATTGGACTAGTGGTGAAGAATAACATGGCAAGTCACCCTCATCTGGATGGAGAATACTGACAGGCCAGGCTTCTTAGGTGGCCAGAGCGGTCAGGTTCAGCCTGCCTAACCAGAACCTCTTCTCTACTCGGAACCAGAAGCCTACAAGTAGCTGTTTTCCACAAGGTGTTTAACTCTTCACTGCAGGTGAATGTCCTAGCTTCCAAACCCTTGCTGTCTGTGTTGTCATTTCCCCATCAGGACTTGCTACAGAATCTACCTGCCATTCTCCCCACCACCAATACATCTAACACCATGGAGTTTAACCAGATCATATAGGCTAAGTGGCAAAGCTACTTTTACTGCAACATAGACCTGATACAAGGCCCTTCACTGGGCCCAGTCAAAATAGCAGCCTTTTATGTCACCTATGTGGCTGCTTTGGTGGTTCAGGCAGTAAAGATTCTGCCTGCAATGCAGGAGACCTGGGTTCAATCCCTGTGTTGGGAAGATCCCCTGGAGAAAAGAATGGCAACCCCCTCTAGTATTCTTGCCTGAAGAAGTCCATGGACAGAGGAGTCTGGCCCCAGTCCACGGGGTTGCAAAGAGTCAGACACAACTGATCAACTTTCACTTTCATGTCACCTATGTAGGTCAACATGTGTGGGCTCAGTCATGTCCAACTATTCGCGACCGCATGGACTGTAGCCTGCCAGGATCCTTGGTCCATGGAATTTCCCAGGCCAGAATACCGGAATCAGTTGCCATTTCTTACTCCAGGGATGTAGGTCAGAAGGACATTCAAATATGCAGTCTACCTGTAATGCCTTCAAACCCAGGGAGGATCACAGGGCACGGGCACTTCCTTTTTCATAATAGATGGTGTGAGTATAACGATTTGTCCTCTCTGTTTGGACAAATGTTCCAAAATAATGCCTAATGTTGGTTGTGTCCCAAGTTCACCTGGGTACAGTTTATAATGTTTGGGGGGGTTCTTTAGGATCTATAGGAGATCAGCTCAGAGGAACAAAGTAACACTTTTAGTGAAAAAACATATTTTCTAACTTTTTATAATTAGTCTTAGAAATGCTGAAATTAACACAGGTAAAAAGGTGTACATAATTAATGTAGGCAACTATACACCTAAGTATAAATTTATATGTAAAATATATTGTATAAATAATTACATTTGTGTTTAAGGTAATTGTTATGTGTATATAATTAGCATAAACACGGATATTTATTTTTTATTTTCAAATTATCTGCCTTAATCTATAAATAATTAAAGATATTTAGGCAAATAGGTACATAACATAATTAAATATAACAGTTAAATTAAAATGAAGATTAGAAACAATACCAATTAGATTTTTCAAGCTCAGAAAAAAGCACATAAATGGAAGCCATAAGTTCCTACTATAAAACACAAAAATGCATGTGTGGTCCATACAAAGAATTATACCCTCTTGTACAAAAATTGTATGTAAAATCAAAGTCGTTTGCCTTTTTTGCCGGGAGGGACCTCTTTTCTTTTATTCCCTAATTGGCTGGTCCAGTTCTTGGGTTCTATGTGATATTCTCTGTAAACAATAAAGAACCTTAGGCTCCCTCTAGTTTCAGTGGTTTTTCACTCCAATGTGAAAACTTTACTACTAGTACTGTTATTTATTCCTCTGCTCGTTATATACATTTCTTGTATTTATATTTTCCTTCTTGCACCCATTTCCACCTGCTGTCAACACAGATCCTGAACATTATAGTTTCTCTTTGGCTATATTTTAGA
The DNA here is from genome assembly GCF_963930625.1 of Muntiacus reevesi. NCBI lineage: Eukaryota > Metazoa > Chordata > Mammalia > Artiodactyla > Cervidae > Muntiacus > Muntiacus reevesi. The sequence continues at coordinate 37,656,566 of NC_089263.1, forward strand.
CTGTTTCCTCTGCACTTATGCCAAATGGTTACAGAGCAATGATCTTCCTGGTCATGCTTCCATCAGTGACTTTATTGCCCATTTATGTTTTTGTCTTGTTGACCACCCTAGTAGTCTCAGTTGCTATAATCTTAATTTCACTTCAGTTATGATGCTTGTTCTAAGTCATAAAGGAATCTGACAACTTTCCATTAACAGATCACTCTTTTCTGATCTGTAAATCTATATGAATCTTTACAGTTTGCTTTCATGAAAAGGGAAAATTTTCTTTTCTTGACACCCTTGAGGTTTGAAGCAGAAAGAAATAGCTTCTGGGAGAAAGGAAGGTAGGCAGATTGCCCCTGGAGAATTAAGTCCTCTTTCTGAATGATATTTTCCTCTATCCCTTTTAAAATGCCTGGTGACTTCCAGGCTCGTAACAAAGGCTTCTAGAACCACTGCGGCAGTATGTGTCTGTCCGGAACTGAGGCTGTGACTCCCTGTATGATAAAGGCAGCCTAACTACTGAGAAACACATTCGATACTTTTTAAATTCTCCAGCTCCTCTGTCACCCCATCTTTACGTCCCAAATGTAAACTGATGACTCTAAAATTCACACACAGTTTGTTATAGTTAACAGTAAAAATACACAAATGCACTATATAAATAAAACCCTTAAAGTCAAATGTCTAAAGACCAAAGATAATGTGATCATTAAGTAGGACGTAATTATCTAAGCAGGTCATATTCATAAAAGATATGTGTGTTTGCTTGTGTGTGTGTATATGTATGTATGATTATGAAACAAAGAGACTTTTATAAAAAAGAAGCAGAGCTTTGATTATGATTATGCACAATAAATCATACAGTTGTTTTGGATACTCTCTTGTAGATACAGATGTGACAATTTTACATCTCGTGAAGGTAATTAACTTAGTACCTTAGTAATAGAAACACTAGTCCATCTTCCTTTAGCTTTCATGAAGTCAATCAACAGTCATTTTTGGAACTCCTACCATATTTCAAGCCCAGGCTAGGTTCTAGGATCATAAAGATTTGCAATACATGATACTTGTTTCACAGAATGGCTATCTTCTGACAATCTTGACACAGCTTACAACACACACTTCTGGAATACCATACTGATAGAAGCATACACGAAGGGCATCAGAGTATCCCACAAGACAGGACCCAGTTTTCCTCCCAGTTTTCCTAATGAATCTAGTAAAGTTCCACAGATGTCATACACTTCCAATGTATATGTTAAGAAACTAATTCTTTCGTAGGCAATTGCAATTAAAATGCAACCATTTGACTATTTGCATGAATTAGATTCATGCAAATTCAAATTCTTGCAAATTCAAATTCTATTTGAAAAATAGACTAATCTTGGTTTAATATTGAGTTCTTAATGAAGTTAAAGTGAAGACAGAACATCAGTGTGAGCAATGAAATATTATCCAAATGTATATTTAGGGTCTATGTCTCAATGGGATCTGTTTCTCTAAAGTTTTGAAAATGCTTGTCCCTAATTCTGTAGAATGCTGGTAGTACTGCATTTGTAGCCGTAACACAGTTGCAGAATTCCAAAAGGACTATTTTGTCCCATTTATTATAGTAAAAAAGAAATCCTTGCTGAATATAAAACATTGCTGTTTTGATTATGTGAACTGATTGTATGTAATTTTGCTGCTTCTTTTTATGTCATCATGTCCATTGAATCCCTTTTAAAGGAAAATCATTTTCTAGACTAAAATGTTATCATAAGAGCAGCTCTACTTTTGCTGACATGATTTTGATTAGGAAATTTAGATCTTCACTCTATATGAATACATTAGGAGAGGATTACTCCGATCGAGACTCCACAAGAGAGCTAAAATATACCACAAATAAATAATCAAGCATCTTGTATGAATTTAAAAATAAATCATGTATCATAAAGTAAAAATGGCCAGTTTAGGCTCAGAGAGAACACAGATAGCATTGCTAATTTGCAGCGGAGTGGATCCAGTAACATGGGTTTTTAATTAGATGGCAGAAACAGTAAGGTGACAGGGCTGAGAACAGGTAAATCATCCAGGAATAGCAAAGCTCGGAACGCAGAGCCAGCTGGTGCGGTAGTGCCTTGGTGTCAGAGAGCCTTGCTGCATCCCGAAACTGGGACTGTTCAAACAGCCTGTCACACAGCTGTTCTTACTCAGAAACAAACAGCCAGGTCTGCTAGTGGTATCACTCTGCAGGTACCATCACGGCAGGAAAGTTTCTAGGAAGGACTGGGCAGCTCAGGGAGATGGGAAAAAAAAAAAAAGCTTTATTGGAAACACCCAAAAAATGTACTTAAAAATATCCCCTTCTCCCTCCTTTGCTTAATCTATGGCAATATGCGTCTCAGTTGAATTAGTAAGTCAGAACTACATTCATACCATCAGATTTAGGGTTCTCAAAAATTGAGGCTGAGGAAAAGCTGCAAAAGGTTGATATTATTTTTAATGTTCGATGTGATCACAAATAAATTCTGGGATTTTGTTCTTTGCATTGAGATTATATCGGTCTGGGTAGATTCAGGATTAAAAATTGTTCGAGAAGGAAGGTCTTTAAAATATTAATTTCTGTTCCTTTGTTGATGCTTTTATTTATGGTGTTGGAAGGCATTACATTTGTTGAGACCCTCTCCCTCAGCAGCAACTGAAGCTCGCTGAATTCATTAAAGTAAGAAATGACATGTTTAGAGAGGTTTGAAAGATAGAAAGTCAGTATCTAGCATATAATTAATCAGAAAGGTGTTTCATTCAAAAGAGAAGAGAATGATGTAAATTGGCACTCAAAACAACTTTTTAAGAGGACTTTACCCCAGTACTGTGAACTGAATCGAATCCACACTCCCCATATTTATATGTTGAAATCCTAGCCCTCAGTGTGACTATGTTTAGAAGAAGAACCTTTAATAAGTAAGATGAAATGAGGCCCTAAGGGTGGAGCCCTAATCCAATAAGACTGTCTGCCTAGTAAGAGGAGGAAAAAAGAAATCCTTCTTTCTCCTTCAGTGGGCACACAAAGAGTTCATACAAGTACATCGGTCAGTGGCTGCCATCTACAAGTCAGAAAGGGAGCCTTTACCAGGCATTGAACACTGCCACACCTTGATCATGAGCTTCCCAGTGCTCAGACTGTGAGAAAATGATTTTCTGTTGATAAAGCCTCCTAGGTTATGCTAATATGCTCTGGCAGCCGAAGCTGATTAATATACCCAGAGAGAAGTGAGAGTTCCCTGCAGATCTGGTGAGTCAAAGGAACTGGGCAATGGGGAGGTGAGAACTGCTTCTGTGAGCTCCTGAGCTGGTAATGGAGCCTGCACAATCCAGCAAAGGTTGCCACAAACCCCAGATGCTTGCTATGTCCCTTTCCATTGATGGTGTTGGCTTTTGTTGATTTTGTTTTCTTATGTGTTTGTGGGGAGGAGAGAGCCATTTGTTTGCCTTTGGTTTATTTATTTGTGGTGCATAAATACAGAAATACTTCAGTTGGATAAAGTATTGACATTTCAGCCATTTTGCTTTACAAAACTATCATCATGAAATAGAGAAGAAAACACATCTGAAAAATAACAAATGTTTTATTGAGTATTTTCTATCAATGACTTTGATGATTATTAGTAATTTTTATGTAAAAATCAGTCAACCTCCACTGGGAAATAAGTCTATTACTTTATCAAATCACCTTTTAATTGCTTGCTTTGTTGAATAAGCACAGGCTTAAAAGTGGTGTCATTAATAACCTTTGACCAAAGATGGTAGAGGGGGACAATCCATAAGTGAGATTCTAGTCAAAATCAATACAAACATGAAAAGCAGTTTATGTTTGCATTCACTGCCCCACCAGTTTGGCCTCTCAATTTTTTATCCCTACTCATATTAGTTTTCTGTATTTGCAGTGATCCAGAAATTATCTTGTGCGCTCACTCAGTCATGTCCAACTTTTTGTGACCCATAGACTGTACCCACCAGGCTCTTCTTCCCATGGGAATTTTTAGGCAGTGATACTGGAGTGAGTTGCCACTTCCCCCTCCAGGGGATCTTCCTGACCCAGGAATCAAACATGCATTTCCTGTATCTCCTGCATTGGCAGCTGGATTCTTTACCACTGAGCCACCTAGGAAGCCTAGACACTATCACATTCATTCAAAAAATGTGATAAGCACTGGCTAGATATTGGAAAAGCAAAACTAGACAAGCTATTTTGCTTGCTTTCAGAGAACTAAAATAATTAAGTGGGAAGACAATTATGTAGGTAGCTAAATTATAGTAAGATAAACATTACAATGGGAACATGAATACAGTTGGCACTATGGGAGTACAAAGGAGGAAGGAAATCCAAAAAGTCAATGATATTGACTGAATATATTTGTGAATGATATTGACAGAATAATATTGCTGCTGGCCTTGAGTGATAGGTTGTAATTTTCCATAAAAGTAGAATGAGAAACACAGATATAATTCCTTTGGTCAGCACAGTATTAAAATGTAAAAATTCTAATTTCTATGCCTTTGCAAGGAAAGGGTATATGCTTTCCAGTTCACACAATTTCCATCCCTGCCTTACCAGATGCCTAATAATACTTAAATTCACAACTTACAAGATAGAATAAGCAAAACTGCAGCCTTGGGAGGATGGAGAGTGACTACCTAGCACTTTTTTTTAATTGGAATATTATTGGAGATTTACAATGTTGCGTCAGTTTCTGCCGTACAGTAAAGTCAATCAGCCACATGCATACAGCCTACCTAGAACTTTATGGGAACTATAACTACTTGAATATAGTAGTCAATTACACAGTACAGACTGCTATAATATGATGTTAATAATAATTACTAACATTTTGGACTTTCCTGGTGGTACAGAGCTTAAAAATCCACCTGTCAATTCAGGGCACATGGGTTTGATCCTTAATCTGGAAGATTCCACATGTTGCAGAGCAACTAACCCTGAGCACTACAACTACGGAACCCACGCTTCACAGTTACTGAGCCCACATGCCATGGAGCCCGTGCTCTGTAGCAGGAGAGGCTGTCTACGAGGAGCCCCAGCACCACAACTAAAGAGGAGCCTGAAATTACCAGAACTAGAGAAAGCCCATGCACAGCAACAAAGACCCAGCAGAGCCAAAAGTGAATGGAGAAAGTAATCAAATTGTTAAAAAATAATTACTAACATTTACTGAATGGTTACTGTATACTACTCCAAATACTTGCCATGTATTCATTCCTTTGCCCTTTACAACAATTCCATGGGAAGCTAAGATTACCATTGTTTTAGAAGAGGAAATTGAGACAGAGAAAAAGAAAGGCTTGGTATCTCATTCTAAGTCATGCAACACGTAAGTGATGGAGTCAAGAATTGAAGCCAGACAGTCCAGAGTATGAATTCCCAAACACCAATACTCATACAATAAAGACAGGATGAGGGAGATGGAATGGCTTTGAATCACTCCAAGGAATTTGAACTTTATTCTGCAGTAACAGGGAGTCACTGAAGGTTTTTAAGAAGACAGTGACTACTCAAGTGTGTGTTTTAGAAAGACAACATGGAGGACATATTGGAGCAGAGTGCTGACTTTAATCAAGGGAATGATCAGAAAACAATACTGAAAAACTAGACAGAGAAAATTAAAGTGAACCAAGGCAATGACTTTAGCGATGCAAGTGTCTTTTCAGAGATGGAACTCATAGGCTGTCCCAATTTCCCTCCCTGGGACCCTCAGGTCTACCCCTTTTTCCTGCCCCCATCCCACTCAACAAGAATTTTGATGGCTATGCCTCTCTCCCATACTGAAAAATATTGACTGTGTTAACTCTTTCACTCCCTTCTGAGTTCAGATCCTTTAAAGGTATTGGTCAAGATGGAACCTAAAGAATCTGTTGCTTTAATACATATTGAAGATCTCCTGGAGGAGGAAATGTCAATACATTCCAGTATTCTTGCCTGGAAAATTCCATGGACAGAGGAGCCTGGTCAGCTACAGTCCATGGGGTGGCAAAGAGTCAGACAGGACTTAGCAACTAAACCACAACAACAACAATATGAAAAATAAGCAGAATTTAACCAAATGATCAGGTTATGCCATGCAAATTAAACATTATTATATAAATTTATCTGTAGAGTCTTAGGCTGTACACATGTAATTTTAAAAATTAATTCTTGGTTCAGAAGAGATCCTGGAATTTCTTGCATTCATTTTGTTCATTTAGCCTTTCTTCATTTTTATTTTTTAAATGTTTCATACATAACATGAGTCAATTTGTATGTATATTCTAAAAGATAATAGCAAATAAACATCTGTGTTCACAAACCAGGCCCCAGATTTTTAGAACAGAACATTATTATTCACTCCTATTATTATTAATTATGTATTAATTATTTATCCTTTTGTCTGATTCCAAGCTTGGCAAACTAAACCAATGGCACTCTATGATTGAGAAAAATTTTTGTGCCTGGGAACATCCCTGATAGACCTGTCAATGATTTATTTGCATAAAGGACCTAGGGCCTTACTGGAAAAGAACTCATCCGCAGGATCATTTTTTATCCACTCTAATCTTCCCTATAACTGTCCAAGAGCCTGTTTGTTCTCATGGCTGGAGAGTGAAAAGTGTGAAGTGATGAGAAGGGCTTTCAATTTCCATTAGCAACTTTTGGCTGTCTGCAGATATCTTGAAACTCTATTTCAGATACCAATACTGTTCAACCTAGAACCTCATTTACACATGAAAAGAGATAACCAAGAATTGGCAGATATTTGAGGAAAACCACCAGCAAGAGAGAAACTAAAGTCAACACAGTCAACACAGAAAAGAGCTAAACCCCACACCAAGTGAAACAGGGCTGTGAGAAGGAAAAAACAGGGAAGTCTAAAATAATTTAAGTAATGTTTCTGAGAGAGATTGAAAAAGATAGCACATTTATGTTTTAGTCCAGATGTAATCCTCTCACAATATTACAAACAATTCGGGGAGTGGCAGACAGAACTACAAAATACAAAAACTACTCCTTAAAAAAAAGAACTAAACCTGCAAGGAACAGATTATTACTGTGTTGTGTGATATCTTCCAGAATACCAAAAAATATATAAACCTTCCAAGCTCATTCAATGAGATGTTGTAATCTTAACATCAAAAATAAAACAGGTTAACATAAAAAAGACACCTCCCGGCCTATACTTTTACAAATGTTTATAAACCAAGTATTAGCAAATCACAAAAGCACTATATAAAAGAACAATACATTACAAAGTATGTTTTATCACAAAATTCAAGAATACTTCAATCTCTGGAAAACTATTAGTGTAGTATTTACAAGTTGGAGAATAAAAACCATATAATCATCATAATAGATAAAGCTATTTCATCAAACTTAGAACTCACTTCTGATTTGAAAATTAATAAATTAGAAATAGAAGGAATATTCCCTGGTAATGGGTTATTTACAAAATAACTATCAAAAACTTAAACCCAATGGAAAAATTAAAGTCCATTTCATTTCAGCCAGAAACTAGTCAAGAATGCTCATTGTCACTGCTACAATGCAAAGGTAGGAATGGTCACCTTCAGATATAAGGAGGTATGTGTTGTCTATAAAGAATTCTAAAATGGTAGCAAAATCAGCTACTACATTCTGCTTTTACTACCATCATGTGGCAATAATTCTAAACAATGTCAATAATAAGATACTTCTCTCTGGAAAAATAATATTGCTGGTCTAAGATCTAAAACTTCCTTGATGTCTCAGGGGTAAAGAACCCACTTGCAATGCAGGAGACGCAGGAGGTGCAGGCTCGATCTCTGGGTCAGGAAGTTTCCCTGGATAAGGCAATGTCAACCCACTCTAGCATTCTTGTTTGGAAAACCCCATGGAAGAGGAGCCTGGCAGGCTGCAGTCTATGGGGTCATAGAGTTGGATACGACTGAGACTCAGCAGGAGCAGGAGCAAGAACTAAAACCACAGCCTCGGGGACTATTGTTTGCTAATGTGTGCATACATGCGTGCATATACACACACAGACAAATTAGCATATTTTGTTATTTTTCCTTTAATAGCTTGTAATATATCTGGAAGCTACTATGGAAAATTCCTAGTTATACAGTCAGCTCTGACCTAGGGCTAAGTCACATGGAGTTGTATTGAGAGAAAGTTCCTAAGAGTTTAGGATTATTCAAGGTTGCTTCAGGAACTGTTTATGTCTTGTACACCTATGGCACTATATATTCCTGCCTTGAAACAGTAGGTTTAAAACCAAAAACTGATGTCAAGGTGATTATAAAGATGAAGAAATTAAACTAGATTTACTTCAGTTCTGACACTGTATGAAATGCCAGGAGAAAGACAGAAGACACTAGGCCTCAATCATGCCCCCCAAGAACCAGACACTCATTCTAAAGCAATGGATCAAGTAACACCAATGTTTTCTTACTATTCAGAAATTCAGAAACTTACTGAATTTCTTACTATTACTATTTTCTTACTATTCAACTTACTATTTCTTCTGATTTTAGCAGAAGAAAGTATTTAACAAATACTTCTTTCAATAAAATGTAATAGAAATTTATTTTGACTTTCTGATAAAGATATTTAGATGGAAGTTTTTAGCTTGCAATGGTATTTGGGAGTTGATAGAATTGATAGCCAATAGACATGCATATGGACAGTATTACAGTTTCTGGACTGTATTAAGAAATAGGATCTTTATGAATCATTGAAAATTTTATCTTTATGTTTAAGACTTTTCCTATTCATCTATCTGCTACTTCTTGTCAAAAAAAAAAACAACTCTAAAATTAAATCTAATAGAAATATTCTATCCACTATGAGCAAGGATGGATTAACAAACCTAGCTATACTGTTAAACATGAACAACCAAGATTAATTTTTCCCAAGTTTAATTGACAAATTTGCAGAAGTTAAGGCTTGAAAATAAAAAATGTAACATTTTTACTGATTATATAACTCCCCCTCTTTTCAAAAAATACATTAAAGTAATTGAAAAGTATTAGCCATAGTTTTTTTCTTTTTATGTACTTTAATACTTGTATTCTTTTTAATATTAACTTTAGCTGCCATGTATATAAATATTCAATTAAATTAAAAAATTTCTAATCTGTCTGCATTTCTATCCTGGCTACTATTATTACTTGTTTCCTTTCATGATTATTACTGAAAATAATTTTGTCATATAGAGAACAGGGTGCTAAAAAAAGATCTACTCTAGATGTCAAATACATGAGGTATGCTATTATGTCTATCTAGAAAATATGAGACTGTCAACAGAAAACTCTCTCATAAATTATTAGATTTGGAAATGTTGAACAATATTAACTTTCCTATCCTAGCAATAACTCTAAAATACCAAATTAAAAATTAATAAGCACTAAAGTATAAAATAATTAAATGACTTAAAATGGATAATTATATAGGATGATGCTGAAGAAGACTCCTGAGAGTTGCTTGGACTGTAAAGAGACCCAGCCAGTCAATACCAAAGGAAATCAACCCTGAATATTCATTGGAAGGATGGATACTAAAGCTGAAGCTCCAATACTCTGGCCACCTGATGCGAAAAGCCAACTCACTGGAAAAGACTGAGGCTGGGAAAGATTAAGGGCAGGAGGAGAAAGAGACGACAGAGGATGAGATGGTTGTACAGCATCACAGACTCAATGGACATGAATAAGAGCAAACTCCAGGAGATAGTGGAGGACAGAGGGGCCTGGCATACTGCAGTCCATGGAGTTGCAAAGAGTTGGACACAACTCAGCGATTGAAAAACAACAACATAGAATGGGAAGATTCAACATTTTAACATCTAAATCTTTCCACCTTGAATTAACTGATAATCATATTAAGAATCATACAATCAGATCTGGAAAAGACCTTAAAGTTCTATTAGTTGAATCTACTGAATATACAAGCAAAACTAGCACATTCTAAGTAGTAATACCTTATGTCCACTCTGAGGTGGAAGATAAACAGGATATAGTTTTGGTTTCCTCATCATTGTGATGTGGGGGCTTTCATATCATAGAAGCACTAAGAGGCAACCTACCAGGGAATGAAAATGCCTACATCAATTTTATAACACTGTTTTAGCAGTTATCCCACCACTGTGTCCTCAGTTTGAAACACCAGTGAAATCATACCAGGATAAAGGTCAGAGACAAACTCCATAAACATTCATGAGCACTCAAGACTTTGTGTTCTGAACAAGTTTCATGAAGGTAACTCACGAATTAAGGACATTTTGTTGTTTGGTTTTGGTTTGGTTTTGGTCACACTGCATGACTTGTGGGATCTTAGTTCCCAGACCAGGGATTGAACCTGACCCCTTGGCAGTGAAAGCACAGAGTTTTAATCACTGGGGAATTCCCTAAAGATTGTTCTGCAACAGCATCATTCTTTTGATATTGACCTAAGAATTTTTATTTACTAATGACACTGTTCCTTGGCAACACATATATATGATAACCTCTCTAGATGGTCTCTATTTTTAAAGAAATGCATTCTGTACTTGGTATCCTTTGGTTAACAAAATTAAAATCTTGGAATTTCGTAGTTTTAGTTGGGAACTATCACTATTTCCTCCTAACCATACTTACCAACATTTAATTATAGGGTATAAAAGAAAGCTTCTAAAATCATGAAAGATTATTTAAAATGAAGGCTTTTCATATCACACAAAAATTTTATAAAGTATTAATTTCCAGACACTTTGTAGGAGTTAAATAAGAAAACTTTTGTCATGTTCACAGAAGACTTTTTATACATACTTTCTGCTCTGGAATCGCTCATTTTACTCAAATATCTGAGATCCCTTCCCAGTGACTAAGACCTGGTGTTACTCTTTTCTTCCTCAGGACCCACTTCCTGACACAAAATCATTATCTTACAGTTCCTTTCTGGATTTCTTAGCTCTGTCTTTAATTTTCAGTGTCACAAAATTCTACTCTGCTTACAAAATCTGTGGGTCCTCTTTCTCTGTAAATTCATGCTCATTTAGCATTAAGTTTCTTCCCATTTTTTATTCATCTGACTCTAGCCATACAGAACAGTTCCACTCATTCCATCCTTATCTGTTGGTCTAGAATGTGCAACTAATAGTGTGTAAAAAAAAAAAAAAAGAAAAAAAAAAAACATGGAGTCATAATAACCCCCATATGTCCTGTCATTCCCTCTCCCCAAGCCAATAACAAAGCAGGCAGCTGAGTTAATGTAATATTTAGACTAGCAGTGAAAAGAGAGATCTTTCTCCCTCTTGTACTCTGAATAAATAAATTAGTCTGACCAAATGAAGAAATGTGGTGTAACGTGATTTATTTGGGCGAGAGCTGACACTGGTAAGACAAAGCCTCCTTATCTGCTTACAGAAACTTAAGCAGAGGTCAACAGCCACATCCTCTGATTCCTATACCACGGCTGAACACCGTAGGGAAGAACTTGAACCCAGTCTTCAATAGGAGTCCAAACATATACTAATATGTCTTATAGACTAAGAGAGAGTGAAAATAGAAGGCAGACTACAGAGAGAAACAAACGGTCTCCTAAGAGAATTCCTAAGCGAAGCATCAAGAATAAGGTTCAAAACTGGCTTTGCCAAGCAAATCAAGAGCCCTATTCAGAAGATGGAGTCCCAGGAACAGAACTTCCGTTCAGCAAAGCTGAAAAGTCAGTGTCACTTAGGACCTGGTCTCACTGGGACCACCACCACTAACAGTCTGGACACTAGAAGGGAAGGTATTTCCTTGCTGGATGGAAAGAAGTGGAGGCATTAGAAACTATTCCAAGAGGCCTCTGAGACACTGTGAAACATAGCAGGTGAGCGCATGGCTGTCATTCCTATATCACAGGGAGAGAGACCTAGAGGCACCCTAAGGGGTAAACGGTGCAGCTGGAGTGGAAAAAAGCAGAAGCAGAACCTGGGACTGCAATTCTAAGCGCACTTACCTCCTCTGGATCCTGCAGAGGAGAAAGAGGGGGCATCATTCCATCTGGGAGGTGAAGTCTGTTGACCCACTGTGCCCAGGAACAAGTAACTAAAGTGCTCTTACCTAGGACTGGGGGATCTAGTGTAATGGCAGAAAGTAATATCTAAGTACAAATCAAAGGGCCACATAGACTAGGAAAAAGCAAAATGGTTTCCCTTCAAAATACATTTTTTGGGGGGGACTTCTCCCGTGGTCCAGTGGTTAAGAATCTTCCTGCCAATGCAAAGGACATGGGTTTGATCCCTGGCCTTGGAAGATCCCACATGCTGTGGGGAAACTCAAGTCTGTGCACCACAACTACTGAATAATTGCCGAGCCCACAAGCCACAAACTACTGAAGGCCAAGCAGCAGAGCCCCATGCCCTGCAACAAAGAGTAGTCCCCACTGTCCTCAACTAGGGAAGCCTGTGCACGGCAACAAAGACCCAGTGCAGCCATAAATAAATGAATATGTTTTTCAAAATACTTTCTTTTTGGAAAGAAGTGAACCATTTTTCAACAAACATGAAAATTCAAAGTAACCAAATAAGGGCTTTTATTGCCAGGATAAGAAGTTTAAGGTCAAGAACACACAGGGAGTGAGGGTGGGAGTCAGGTAAACCCACCAATTCAGAGATCTCTTTTCATGAAAAAGTACACTAGAGCTAAACCTATTCTGACATGTACACACTACTATCTTGAAAATAGATAACCAACAAGGACCTACTGTATAGCCCAGTGAACTCTGCTCAATATTTTGTAATAACCTTAATGGGAAAAGAATTTGAAAAAGAATAGTGTATAACTGAATCACTTTGCTATACACCTGAAACTAACACATTGTTAATCAGCTATGCTTTAATATGAAATAAAAATTTTAAAAAGACACAAAACACAACAAATCAAAATATATCCAAACTAATAGAGTGATGGAGGGAGAAGAGTTTGGAGTATTAATTATAGAGAAAGGAGTCCATCATTTGAGGAAATTCAGCACAGAGTGGTCAAGGGAGAGGTAATATATTCCCAGATGACAGAACAGAGGCAACCTGGTAGTTGAGGAAAGATAAACGAAGGTTTTGGGAGAAAGGCTTCTAAAACAAACAAAGTCCACATAAACTATAGTGCCTGGGTTTCTAGAGCAAACTGCTTGCATGCTATGAAAGATCATTTTGATGTAGCAATTGACTTTCTGCTAGAGGTCGCTAATGATAAGAATTAGAGCAAAATCACATGAGACCTAGAAAGTGTGTATAAATAAATCAATAAACAATTTAAACACACGTATTTGAGGTCCCACTTTTTTTATATGAGGCCTCTCCCCCACAAAGATTAGTATCATTTTATCTTTGTCTTTTAGGTATAGTACATAGATTTCATTTAGGTTGAAATAAATTGTATATAGCAGTTCACGGAAGAATTAATTCCCTTTGAATAAACTATTCATCCTTTTATAAAGGAAAGCAAAAGATGCAGAGATGAGATATAGAAATCCCTAATCCAAGAAATTAAACCAATTTTCTTTTTGGTTCATTAGTGTTCCATTTTTGTCAGCTTTCAGTATCTTTACACCTTCTGTAATGCTCAATTCTATTCATGTACACTCTATTGTTCTCCTTGTTTCAACTACTGGCAAAATCACAAAACAGAAGACAAAGGAAGTCATAATATTCTATCAGTTCAAATCGAAGGACCACGCATTTAGGAAGGATTCAAGCCTGCTTTTGCAAGATGATCCTGGAACACAAAAACATGATGAATATATCAAAAATATTTCTCAGATACTGCCTGCCATAAAAAGATTGTTTGAATTAAACATCATTATTGCTCTGTTGTCAACATGTTAGAATATAGAGATAAGCCACACACACATGCCTAAACTCTGTCATGATCCAAAAATTAGTGTTATATTTGCTATTGCTGGTTCTTTTGTTGTTTAAAATTTTCCACAGCACCCTAACACAGACCTTGGATTGTATTTTTGACAGAATTCATTTTTCTTCAACTTGGAAGAGACAAATTCTGAGTGATCCTTTGAACCCCTCAGATGTTTCAAAGTGCACTGCTGATGAATGATACCCTCAAGGACAGGGGCTGTTACTGGCATGGTATTTTGTCATGTAAATGTAAGCAAGGTTAAGGATCTTTGCTATTATTTAAAGTGCTTATTGTGATAGAAATATCTGTTTCCTCTCATACAACTATGTATCAATTTTTCAATAATTTATGATTGACCTACCTAGTTTACAGATCATAAAAATTTTAGAGATATAAAGGATTTCAAAATTTTCTTACTGAAACCATTCTTATGTTCTATGAGGAATCAGTTTGGTCTAATGTTTAAAAGGCTTTATCAAGGTCGTGCAACCAAATAACAGGCTGGGGGACCTAGAATCTGCCATTCTCCTTCACTGCTAAGTTCCTCCCAGTGGGTGTGATATCTCATTTTGTGGACAGTTACACTTATCATAAAATTTACTATAAGAAGTGCAAGAAACTCAATGATGCCGATCCTTACTCTAGTTCCAATGGAAGATATTAATTGGCTTTGGAAATAATCAATGGTTTGGCTTACTGGTTCTCATTCAACTCCTACTAGACGTGGTATATTTTACAACTTCACTAACTCTTAAATGAACATGAATTGAAGGGTTCAGACTGTACACTTTCTAAATGTGTTAGAAAAAAATGTGCAAATTAGAGGAGCAGAGCATAAGGTGTATGCTGGTTATGCCGTTGACAGTTACATGGTCAGATCATTGTGCTCCAGCTTGCAAATCAAGTATTTCCATGTGACATAAGATAGCAGGAAAATGTGACTCTGATCTGTCATCCATATGGAAATATTTTTTGATAGAAACAAAAAATTAAATTCTGAGAAAATAATTAATATACATTTTGTCCCACAAAGCTTGCTGTGCTTGCTAAGGTCTCTTCCTCCTCCCCCCCCCAAAAAAAACACCTGAAAATCATGACTGAGTCTATACAGACTAAACAAAAAAGAAACATTAATTTGATTGGTGTGGATAGCCACATTCAAGAATTATGACTGAAACAAAGTTAGGTATGAAGGGTAAATTATTTTGATAACCATTTAGTCAAGTGATAGAAGCAGAAATTAATAGTAAAAGAAGAAATATTTTGTCAAAAATAAAAATAAATATTGTAATTTAAAAAATTCTACCCCAAAGTTCACTGCAGCACTATTTACAATATCCAAGACATGGACACAACCTAAATGTCCATCAACAAAGAAATGGATAAAGATGATGTACATGTATACAATGGAATATTATCCAGATATAAAAATGAAATAATGCCATTTGGAACAACGTGGATGGACCTAAAGATTATCATACTAAATGAAGTCAGTTAAGCATGTGTGGAATGTAATTTTTTAAAGAAACAAATGAACTTACTTATAAAATGGAAACAGGCAAAAAGATACTGAAAACAAGCTCATGGTTACCAAAGGAGAGATGCAGTTAGGAGAGATAAATCAGAAGCCTGGGATGAACACACACACACACACACACACACACACACACACTACTATATAGAAGAGAGATAACCAACAAGGACCTACTGTATAGCACAGGCAACTCTACTCAGTATTTTGTGATAGCCCATATGAGAAAATAATCTGAATCTCTCTGAATCCCTTGGACTGCAAGGAGATCAAACCAATCAATCCTAAAGGAAATCAGTCCTGAATATTCATTGGAAGGACTGATGCTGAAGCTCCAATAGTTTGGCCACCTGATACAAAGAACTGACTCACTGGAAAAGACCCTGATGCTGGGAAAGACTGAAGGCAGGAGAAGAAGAGGATGACAGAGGATGAGATGGTTGGATGACATTACCAACTCATTGAACAGGATTTTGAGCAGGCACCAGAAATTGATGATGGACAGGGAAGCCTGGCGTGTTGCAGTCTATGGATCACAAAGAGTCAGACATGAGTGAGTGACTGAACTTGCTGTAATCCTGAAACTAACTCAACATTGTAAATCAACTATACTTTGATAAAATAAAATTTTTAAAAAATTGGGATAATTGTTCCAGAACAGAATTTGGAAATATTATTCATGAGACTTTGAAGTGTTTTTTATCTAAATAATTCACTTTTAGATTAATATGCTAAATAAAATATCATGGATAAGCAATAAAAATCCTGACTATACAGAATGGGCTTCAGACTTCTAGAGGTAAAGAGGAAGAAAGATGTGTTATTACAAATTTTCCTCCACATATTAAAATTACAAAGAGACAGAAATCTATTCAATAACTATAGAGCAACTACTGTGTTCAATATGCTATTTTAGACAACAAGCAGATTTTAGCAGAAAATAAAACAGACCGTGTTCCTGATCTCAGACAGGTTAATATTCTATTAAAGGAAGGCAGCATATAAAAGTGAAGAAATTCATGGAGTGATGTTCCTATTCTTTTGTTCTCCAAGTGTCAGGTTTCCATTTCTAAACCAAAAGAGTTTGAGACAAAGAGTGAAAAAAAATCTACATCTCTTTTCATATTTGATATCTTTTCATGTCAGAAAACTACCCAGTGATTGTCTATAAAATTTTGATTTCATCTCCCTAAGTATGAATACCTATTTAGACACATTCAGTGTTTTCATATGAATGAAACTCTTTTATAGTTAATTAAACAAACATGGACTGAGCATCTACTACTTGCCAGGCACTTCCATAGGGACTGGGGATATACATTTCAAGAATTCTTATGGAGAAAAGGCAAATAATTAAAGACAGTTATTTCAGCTTCCTGGAAGCTCAATATCCTTGTCCTAAGAAAACACAGATAATAATAATCCCTAAAAAATGTTTAACAATACTATTTTTAATCCTCCCATTTTGACCACCATTTTTAATTGTATATTCATGGTGTCCAGTCCTTGCAATTTACATGATATGCTCTTTTTCCTGCTTTGTAGATGAGGAACCAGGTTGATACAGAGTAAATATTTTCTAAGGCTGCACAGGAAGTAAAGAGTAAGTCCAGGAATATGTCTTTAGCCAGCCTTATTCCAAGACCTACACTTCTACCAAACTCCCCAGGGTCCTTACTATTACTATACCTTACTATTTATAAGCGTTGAAGAACCTCTTTACATTTGCTCAAAAATTCAAATAAATGAAGGAAAGTGATTTATGTGGAGAGTGCTTTTATGGCTCTGCCCCCACAAATCATGGAAGTGGAGACCCCAGAATGACTTGCCTCTCTCTGTGAAGTGATGTGCCCTGTTGCGTAGGAGGTGCGTTACTCCTAACAAGCGAGATGCATGCAAATCATTTCCATGTTGTAGGCAGGCTTCTGAGCAATATGTAAATAAGCGAGAGAAAAAATATCCACATTAATAAACAGCCCTTTAGATCCATGAAACCCATCTGCGACATTAGGTAAAGAGTTTGTATACTGTGCAGTCAGACGGGATGTCCATATTGCATTCCTCAGTGTCTGTAAGGGAAAACAGAATGATGGTTCAGGTAGGGCGGTGCCATATGGCTGATTCCATGAAAATATCACAGAGTTATTTTTTTTCAGCAACTGTGATCGGTCCATGTAAGCAAGGATCAAGTCTCTGCAAATAGAATTATGACACTCCAAGTTTCATCCTGTTTCCAAGGTCTCTTTCTCACACATCCTGCTGAGATTAACCTATAATATTTCTCTGCACGTGGACTGAGTTCTCCTAAAATAGGGGATGGCGACCAAAGGGAAATTGCAAGTAGAAGAGACACAAGCAACAGAAATGGCCCAAAGTGAGAATCACAGATTGACAATACAACATGTGCCAGTGAGCCCATGGCTGACATTATCAAGTAAGATGACTCAGAGGGAAAAAAAAAATCCACCAAAGGAGCTGTTAACTCACACCAAACAGGAAATGAGTGATTAAAGACAGAACAGAAATGCAAAGCCAGGATCCAAGTCTGACATCTTCAGCTATGGCCGCCTAGGACAGGACCACAATACATAATAGGACCTATACTTGCCAGATACTGCTGCCACTCTCCTTGAGAACTGGGGATGAGAGCAAAAAAGTAACAGGTGTGCTGTCATTTCTTTTCTTTTAATGACTCCACCCATATTTTAAAATTCTTTCCCTAATGAGATTTGGGGTTCAGTTTTGTTATAACTAAAAAGCAAGAATTAAGGATGACAGAATCTGAATAGAGTAAGTCAAGTTAGCTGTGAATTTTGCAGCACACTCTTTTATACTCTTGATTCTAGATAAAACAGACTGCTGCTTTTAGCTGCTCTTAGCATCTACTTTGGGGAAGATGACTTTGAATGTCTTTAAAAGAATTTTTGCAAATTATACCATACAACACAAGAAACTCCACAACTTTTGGCTAGACTTTACCTAGGTTTACAATAGAATTTCAACCACTTCATCCCACAACTGAGTTCTACTTTTATGTGATTCATGCTTGCTCCCACACCCACTCTGGATTTAATTCTCTAAGTGTATTCGATCAATATTCTGTTTGGAACCTCAAGTCATGTTACCCTCTGCTAAAGAGGTCTCAGAAATGAAGTAGACAGGCCTCTAACTTCTGAGACCTTGGCCAGTGACAGCAAGCAGTTGTGAACATAAGTTCTCTTGAAAACATAAACATTCAACTAAATTTCTCTCCCAATCCTATTTGCTTTGCCTATCATCCAAAATGCAAGCCTGACTTTCCTCTCATTCTTTCCTGTCCTTCACTTCCTATTCACTATGCCCTTCCTGCTCTCTGAAAGTGAAAGTGATAGTCACTCAATCATGGCCAACTCCTTGCAACCCATGGACTGTAACCCTGCAGGCTCCTCTGTCCATGGAACACTCCAAGCAAGAATACTGGACTGGGTTGCCATTCCCAGTCCAGGGGATCCTCCTGACCCAGGGATTGAACTCGGATCTTTTCCATTGCAAGCAAATTCTTCACATCTGAGCCACAAGTGATGCCCCCTGCTCTCTGAGTCATCTGCCAAATGAAATTCCCTCACCTCTTTGCCTTTAACTAAAATCTGACACGCCCCTGAGAACAGCTCTCCTCATCTTTCTAAGTATATTTCACATGTCATGCGCTAGGGAAGTAGAATGGAGGGACTAATTAGTATCAACATTTCCAGGTCTTTACCTCCAGACTATTATCTTCCTACATCATATGAAATCTTTCCTCCTTTCAGGCTTTTGCCCTCTAGAATATCATGTTTTACTTCTCTTTGCTGTTGTCACTCACAGTATCTTTATTCCTTCCATTTAACTGCCCATCACTTTTCTATATAGTTTAGAACCTGACTTTTTGTCTTAGTTACCCCAGGTCTAATATTCATTCTAACTACCTTTAAGTTAGTTAAACCCCAGAGTGTAAGTTAGTTTAATTTAAACAGAGTTTAAGTAAGTTAAACTTTAAGTTAGTTAAATCCCAGAGTTTAAATTAGTTTAACCGAGTTTAAGTAAGTTAAACTTAAGTTTAACTAACTTTAAGTTAGTTAAACCCCAGACTCTGGGGTTTAGTCAAAATCCCAGAGTCAAAGTAAAAACTTTATACCTTGAAACTTTGAAAACTTATTACCTTCTTTTCTGATCACATCTGTCAACTGTCTAGCTCATTTATTGTTTTACTCCCACAATTTGTACACATCCTCCATCTTCCAGTCCCACATCCCTCCACTTCCTCCAAGTCTTCAACACCTTGCTATCATTGAATGAACAATAATGGAGAAACTTTCACATATTTGCCCAGTTTTTTTCACTGGAAATTTATGGAAACATATGACTCTTTTAGTATTACCTTACATTTCTTCCTCGTAGTCTGCTTTCTGTTCTCAGCTGTTCTTTTAATACTTAACTACAATCTCAAGTTCATTCCCTTTAGAATTACCTAGGGAATTACCTCTTTTCTTATGAAGATTAAGAGGGAAAAGTCTATAAAGGGAAAACTGTTAGACCTCATAGTTTTTCTACATTTGTTTGTGTCCCCTAAATGGTATGGAAGGAAATCCAAATTTCTCACATGCCAAGAGGGAATGAAAATTGGCTGAGAGAGCCAAAAGGGGTATAGAGGTCCTATGGCCAAGAGTTGGTTACTGTTCCAAACAGAAACCTGAAGACAACACAGCTGCATCTTGAAAAAATCACTTGAGCCAAAGATCCAAGCAAAACCTCAGTCTTTAAGAAACAATGGACACTTTGTGACTGGGGCCAGGCTTGATAAGTGATATCTGGGGAAAATGCCAGCACAGAACCAATTCAGAGGCAGAGCAGGAAGTGGTCCTTCCTTACCCAACACTGGTGACAACTGCATATGGTTCCTTGAACCTGGACCTCACCCCCTAGAGGATATGGTGGGTGAAATAGAACCAGGGTAGAAAATGTAAACCCCTTCATGGCTGAATTTTTATTCTGTGTTACCTAAGTATAAGGTTAGTTTATTGAACTGATTAAATCTGAAGTTGACTATACATCTTCTATTATCAAGTGGAAATGGGGGATTTTAATAGAGATAATGTCAGATCATGAGGGAAATAGTTATAAATTATATATATGAATATGGTTAGCCAATTCAACTTTATAATTTCATATAATTACCCAAACAAAAAAAAACCCACTAGAAGAAATTTTCCCTGAGAAGATGCTCAACTAAACAAAAAGAGATTTGTGTCCTCATTCAATTCAGTCACTCAATCATGTCTGAATCTTTGCAACCCCATGGACTATAGCATGCCAGGCTTCCCTGTCCATCACCAACTCTTGGAGCTTACTCAAACTCATGTCCATCGAGTTGGTGATGCCATTCAACTATTTCATCCTCTGTTGTCCCCATCTCCTCCTGCCTTCAATCTTTCCTAGCATCAGAGTCTTTTCCAATGAGTCAGTTCTTCCCATCAGGTGTTCAAATTGGAGTTCCAACTTCAGCATCAGTCCTTCCAAAGAATATTCAGGACTGATATCCTTTAGGATGGACTGATTTGATCTCCTTGCAGTCCAAGGAACTCTCAAGACTATCTTCTCCAACACCACAGTTCAAAAGCATCAATATTTCAGCGCTCAGCTTCTTTACAGTTCAACTCTTGCATCCATACATAATTACTGGAAAAACCATAGCTTTGACTAGACAGGCCTTTGTTGGCAAAATAATGGCTCTGCTTTTTTAATATGCTGTCTAGTTTGGTCATAGCTTTTCTTCCAAGGAGCAAGTGTCTTTTAATTTCATGGCTGCGGTCACCATCTGCAGTGATTTTGGAGCCCAAGAAAATAAAGTCTGCCACTGTTTCCATTGTTTCCCCATCAATTTGCCAGGAAGAGATGGGACTGGACGCCATGATCTTAGTTTTCTGAATGCTGAGTTCTAAGCCAAATTTCACTCACCTCTCAATTTCACCAAGAGGCTCTTTAATTCTTCTTCATTTTCTGCCATA
This sequence comes from Muntiacus reevesi, assembly GCF_963930625.1. NCBI lineage: Eukaryota > Metazoa > Chordata > Mammalia > Artiodactyla > Cervidae > Muntiacus > Muntiacus reevesi. The sequence goes on from NC_089263.1 coordinate 37,677,986, forward strand.
AGGGTGGTATCATCTGTATATCTGAGTTTATTGATATTTCTCCCAGGAATCTTGATTCCAGCTTGTGCTTCATCCAACCTGGCATTTTGTGTGATGTTCTCTGCATATAAGTTAAATAACCAGGATGTCAATATATAGTGTTGATGTACTGCTTTCCCAATTTGGAACCAGTCTGTTGTTCCATGTCCAATGCTAACTGTTGTTCTTGACCTGCATACAGATTTCTCAGGAGGCAGGTCAGGTGGTCTGGTATTCCCATCTCTTTCAGAATTTTCCACAGTTTATTGTATTCCACACAGTCAAATGCTTTGGCGTAGACAATAAAGCAAAAGTAGATATTTTTCTGGAACTCCCTTGCTTTTTCAATGATCCAGCGGGTGTTGGCAATTTGATCTCTGGTTCCTCTGCCTTTTTTAAATCCAGCTTACACATCTAGAAGTTCATGGTTCATGTACTGTTGAAGCCTGGCTTGGAGAATTTTGAGCATTACTTTGTTAGCATGTGAGATGAGATGAGTGCAATTGTGCAGTAGTTTGAGCATTCTTTGGCATTGCCTTTCTTTGGGATTGGAACGAAAACTGACCTTTTCTAGTCCTGTGGCCACTGCTGAGTTTTCCAAATTTGCTGGCATATTGAGTGCAGCACTTTCACAGCATCATCTTTTAGGATTTGAAATAGCTCAACTGAAATTCCATCACCTCCACTAGCTTTGTTTATAGTGACGCTTCCTAAGGCCCACTTGACTTTGCATTCTAGGATGTATTGCTCAATGTGAGTGATCACACCATCGTGGTTATCTGTGTCATGAAGATCATGATCATGTGTCCTAGATTGTTCATCAAATCATTCATAACAAAACGGCATCATTGGCAATAATAAAGGCATGGAGAAAACCAAGGTACCCCAAATAAGGGATTATTTATATGTTTAACCATAATTTATATACATAATAATATACAATGAGGTATTTAAAAGTATATATACCTAATGGGCTTTCCCGGTAGAGAGTGGTAAAGAATCTGCCTGCCGATGCAGGAGATGCAGGAGATGCAAGATCGACTCCTGGATTGGGAAGATCCCCTGGAGGAGGAAATGGCAACCCACTCTAGTATTCTTGCCTAAAGAATCTCATGGACAGGGGAGCCTGGCAGGCTACGGGTCATAGGGTCACAAAGAGTCCAGACACAACTGAGCACACACAATATATGCCTATATTTATTTGTATAGAAAGATGTCACCACATAATCAGTAGACTGAAAGGAGAAAACTGACAGCTCCTCCCCATATATGAAATAGTATAGTTTCATTCTCCCCTAATAAACACATCCACAATATCCATTTGGCCATAGTTCAGGGCTCATTTCCCGATTACAGTCATGGTATGCTCATCAGCATTCTTGCTAACAGTGTCATTGTGATGCTTCATCAGACGATCTCTCCTTTCTGCACATTTGGCAACAGAAGGAATTTTGTCCCATCAGAAAGAGAGCAAGGGGTGAGGAAGCCACCTGTTCTAAGAGCACAGTTTTCGAGCCCTAAGGTATTCCTCCCATAATCATGGGATTCTAGATAACAGATCTCACAGCCTACCTCTTAACTGGTGGTACTCCCTTGATTTCTTGCCTTGGATATTCTTCCTCTCCATTTTAATCACTCTACTTAAGTTGTCTTATTCACAACACATTGTAGGTACACAAACCCACAAAGAGTACTTGAACTGAGAACGTGTGTCCAAGTGATTCATTAAAGAAGTGCTTCCTAGGGAGACCAGTAAGGGACTGGGGAAGCAAAACAGGAACAGGGATCAAAGCAAGCAAAGATACAATTGAGGGCAAATTACATCTCACAGTTTGCCCCAACTGGAGACGAGAAAGCTGGGCTTTTGGACTCTAGTATCACTTGATCATTGGCCAAGGTCTGTCCCTTGGGCACTGAAACCACCAGAAGCTTCCAGCTCTCTGAACCTGCAGACAAAGTCACCACAGCTCCTAAGGGCAGCTCCCCACAGGACCAAGCCATGAGACACAGGACCATATGAAAGATGGGGTGGAGATGCCAGCTAGAAAACAGAAAATGCATGAGGGACCCCAGGGGGTCTGTGCAAATCATCAGTGTCTGCTATAACACCCACAGTGTCAACAAGCATGAAAAATTCCAAATCTATATCATTACTGCAGACCTTGCCCTTAACTCCAGATCTATACATTTTACTACTCATTGGACCTCATCCTTGTCAAACAGACTCCCCAAACACACCTTGTCCAAAACTGGGTTCACATCCTTATCCTCATACACTACTTTTCTCAGTGAATACGCACCTTCATACCCTCAAAGGGTCAATCCAAACACTTTGCCAGACAAGGTGTTTAATTCAAAGACAGTGTAAAGTAAAGACAAAGACTGTAATTCACCAAGTCTTTGTGACTTTACTTTTTCAATATATCTCCAAGCTATCAGTGACTCCCATACCTCAGTTCCAGCTTTTTACCCTCCCCTCTGTTCCTTATTTCCTGTGCTCCCAATATTTCTTCTCTATCATGCTACCATAGATTATCACTCTCAAATTTAAATCTTACTATATTACTCCTCTGCTTAAAATCTTTCAATGGCTTCTCATTTTTCAGGTTAAAAAACAAAATACTTCACATTTCAAATTACATCCATTCTCTTCTAACTTCCATCTACTTTTCCAGCACCATTTTCTACCCTTAAAATGTTAAACTCAAGACATATTAAACTCTTTCCAATTTCCCAAAGTTGTCTTGCTCTCTTATTTTTGAGGTAATCAACAAATCAGTGAGTAACTATACATTTTTCAGTACTTAGTCCCCACATTCCCTCTTCCAAAATATTTCCTTGACATTTCTTCCCTTGAGTTGATTAATTTCCCCTTTCTGTTTCCCATTGTAACTTGTATGTACTCTCATGGCAGGATACATTTACGTCTAGATTATTAGATGATTAGGTCTTAAAGGAAAGAAATATTCACCCTTGGTCTACCTAGCACACTGCTTGATGTATTCGTATCTTGTCATATTTGTCCAACCTTGGGCTGATTATTCATGATCAAGCAATATATAGCTATATTGGGTACCAGCAATACGGAATACCAGTCCTTAGGGTCACAAAGAGTCAGGGACATGACTGAGGGACTAAACAACAACAACATCTATGCATATATCTAATAGACTCTCCTTAATGGAAACAATATCTGGAATGAACTTAAGTCCCACTTATCCTAGATTGTACTAGGATTAAGCAACTAGCAGGCAAACTTCACATAGCTGATTTTCCATTGCCTTTTTAAAGGTATCACCAGAGTCCAAAATGTTTGCAAGGTTTTTTTTTTAATGTTATTGCAATAGGATAAATTTTTATTATTATATATGGAAGCTAATCATTTCAGAGTAAACAACAGATGTTTGCACCCTTATTACTGTTTGGTACTGACATCGGTATTAAATGATAATATGAAAACATGTCAAAGACGTGAATGATGAATTCAGATGTCAGAAATGGAGGAAAAGAAGTGTTTAAAATAGAAAATGTAAGAGTCCTGGGTGAGAAGCAAAACTATGAGCACCTTCTTCAGGCAGAATGCAATTCTATCTTTCCGCAGAATAACAAAAACCTGGAAAATTCCAAGGCACATTTCTCTTCAAGGGTAGTTGCTGAAATATAAGTGATTAAAGTTTTCATTTGATCAAATAATAGAACCTGGTGAAAAAATGCAGCTGTATCAAAAAAGTAAATTTATTAGATGTCAAGTATGTAGACAGATAAATAGATTGCTAGATACATGTTCTCATGTTGCATACCATATTTTCTGGGCACAATTTGCTATGTTTCTAGAAAGCCAACCTCACATACTTCGATATTAATTGATTTACCTTACATTCAGTTGCAAGTGATACTGTTAATTTGAATTACCATAATTCAGTGTTTTCTGAGAATTAACCTGATAACACGAAAACATGTACCTATCAAAGCTACAGCTAGTTTTCACCCAGTAAAGATTATTGCTAATTTTTTATTCATAAAATTTTAAAATACTGAGTTCATTTTTCACTAAATGAAATGTTCAATCTCTTTTTTTCTAGCTATTAGCTCAAATGATCAAGATTGATGAAACAGGACATCAAAGGCTTTACCGCTAGAGATGAGTTTTGTCTCCCCTGAGTGAAGGACAGGCTTTTTGAAAGCAGGCATCCTTGTCTGATTGAATTCTGGGTCCTCAGAGCCTATAATAAGGCTCATACCTGGGAAGATGTACAATATATATTTGTAGAATGAATAATTGTGAAATGAACAATGAGTGAAAGAATGACTAATAAAAGCATTCAGAATTTTAAAGTTTCCTTTAAAATGATATCACCTTGAGCACAGTTTTGAAACTTGTGAGACTTTGAAAGCAATTGTGAATTTTAAGTTGTTGTTCAGTTGTTAAATCATGTCTGACTCTTTGTGACCCCATGGACTTTAGCATGCCAGGCTCCTCTGTCCTCCACTATCTCCTGGAGTTTCCTCAAATTCATGGCCATTGAGTCAGTGATGCTATCTAGCCATCTTATCCTCTGTCGCCCCCTATCCCCTTGGCCCCAGTCTTTCCCAGTACCAGGGTCTTTTCCAATGAGTTGGCTCTTTGCATCAGGTGGCCAAAGTATTGGAGCTTCGGCTCCAGTATCATACCTTCCAATGAATATTTAGGGTTGATTTCCTTTAGTGCTGACTGGTTTGATCTCTCCTCTCAAGAGTCTCCTCCAGCACCACAATTCAAAAGCATCAATTCTTCAGTGCTCAACTTTCTTTATGATACAATTCTCATATCCATGCATTTCTACTGGAAAAACCATAGCTTTGACTATATATACCTTTGTTGGCAAAGTGATGTCTCTGCTTTTTAATATGCTGACTAGGTTTGTCATAACTTTCCTTACAAGGATGCAGGCACCATCCACAGTGATTTTGGAGCCCAAGAAAATAAAGTCTGTCACTGTTTCCATTGTTTCCCCAACTATTTGCCCTGAAGTGATGAGCCCGGATGCCATGATATCTGTTTTTTGAAGCCAGCTTTTTACTTTCCTCTCTCACCCTATCAAGAGTCTTTTTAGTTCCTCTTAACTTTCTGCCATTAGAGTGATATCATATGCAAATCTGAGGTTGTTGATAGTTCTCCTGGTAATCTTTTTTTAATTTATTATTTTTAATTGAAGGGTAATTGCTTTACAATATTGTGTCTGTTTCTGCTATACATCAACATGAATCAGCCATAGGTATATATATATATGTCCCCTCCCTCTAGAACCTCCCTCCCCCCACCCCATCCCACACCATTAAGTTGTCACAGAGCACCGGTTTGAACTCCCTGAGGCATCCAGCAAATTCTCACCGGATGTCTATTTTACATGTGGTAATATATACATTTTCATGCTACTCTCTCAATTTGTCCCACACTCTTCTTCCCCCTCTGTGTCCAGAAGTCTGTTCTCTATGTTTGCCTTTGCTTTGCTGCCTGAAAATAGGTTCATCAATACCATCTTTCTAGATTTCATATATCTGCGTTAATATATGATACTTGTTTTTCTCTTTCCAACTTACTTCACTTGTATAAGAGGCTCTAGATTCAACCACCTCACTACAAGTGACTTAAATGTGTTCCTTTTTATCGCTAAGCAATATTCGATTGTATATATGTACCAGAGTTTCTTTGTCCACTCATCTGTCTATGGACATCTAGGTTGCTTTCATGTTCTAGCTATTGTAAATAGTGCTGCAATGAACACTGGGGGACATGTGTCTTTTTCAATTATGTTTTTCTCAAGGTATATGCCCAGTAGTAGGATTATGGGTCATATGGAGGTTTTATTCCTAATTTTTTAAGGAATTTCCATACTGTCTTCCATAGTGGCTGTATCAATTTACATTCCCACAACAATGCAAGAGTGTTCCCTTTTCTCCACATTCTCTCCAGCATTTATTGTTTGCAGATTTTTAAATGATGGCCATTCTGACCAGTGTAAGGTGATATCTCATTGTAGTTTTGGTTTGCATTTCTCTCATAAATGAGCGACATTGAGAATCTTTTCATGTGTTTATTAGCCATCTGTATATCTTATCTGGAGAAATGTCTGTTTAGGTCTTCTGCCCACTTTATAATTAAGTTGTTTGTTCTTCTGGTGTTGAGTTGCGTGAGCTGCTTGCAACTCGAGCAGGATTAATTTTGGAGATTAATCCTTTGTCAGTTGTTTCACTTGCTGTTATTTTCTCCCATACTGAGGGTTGTCTTTTCACTTTGTTTATACCTTCTTTTTCTGTGCTGAAACTTTTAAGTTTAATTAAGTCCTATTTGTTTATTTTTGTTTTATTTCCATCACTCTAGGAGATGGGTCATAGAGGATCTTGCTGTGATTTATGTCAAAGAGTATTTTGCCTATGTTTTCCTCTAAGAGTTTCATAGTTTCTGGTCTTACATTTAGGTCTTTAATTCATTTTTAGTTTTATTTTTGGGTATGGTGTAAAGAATTGTTCTAATTTCATTCTTTCACATGTGGTTGCCCAGTTTTCCCAGCACTTCCTACTGGCGAAATTATCTTTTTTTCCATTGTATACTCTTGCCTATTTTGTCAAAGATAAGGTGCCCATAGGTGCATGGGTTTATCTCTGGACTTTCTATCTTGTTCTATTGGGTTGTATTTCTATTTTTGTGCCAGTACCATACTGTCTTGATAACTGTTTAACATTGCAGCATTGTTTGAAGTCAGGAAGGTTGATTCTTCCAGCTCCATTCTTCTTTCTCAAGATTGCTTTGGCTATTCAGAGTCTTTTATGTTTCCATAGAAATTGTGAAATATTTTGTTCTAGTTCCATGAAAAGCTGGAACAGTGCCATTTGTCCTGAAAATCTTGATTCTAGCTTGTGAGTCATCCAGCCCAGCATTCCACATGATGTAGCCTGCAGAGAAGTTAAATAAGCAGGGTGACAATATACAGCCTTGACATATTCCTTTCCCAATTTTGAACCAGTCCATTTTTCCACGTCTGGTTCTAACTGTTGTTTCTTGATCTGTATACAGGTTTCTTAGGAGACAGGTAAGGTGGACTTATCTTGTTCAGAATTTTCAAGTCTGTAGTGATCCACAGAGTCAAAGGCTTTAGTGCAGTCAATGAAGCAGAAGTAGATGTTTTTCTGGACCTGCCTTTCTTTCTCTATGATCCAGTGCTGTGCTGTGCTAAGTCATTCAGTCATGTCTGACTCTTTGTGACCCCATGGACCCCATCCGTCTTCTTTGTCCATGGATTTTTCAGGCAAGAATACTGGAGTGAGCTGCCATGCCCTCCTCCAGAGGATCTTCCCAACCCAGGGATTGAACCCAGGTTTCCAGCATTGCAGGTGGATTCTTTCCCACTTGAACCACCAGAGAAGCCCCTCATGATCCAAAGAATGTTGGCAATTTGATCTCTGATTCTTTTGCATCTTCAAAACCCAGCTTCTACATCTGGAAGTTCTCAGTTTATATACTGTTGAAGCCTAGCTTGAAGGATTTTAAGCATAAACTTGCTATTATGTGAAATGAGTGCAATTGTATCATATTTGGAACATTCTTTGGCATTGGCCTTCTTTGGGATTGAAATGATAACTGACCTTTTCTAGTCCTGTTGCCACTGAGTTTTATAAATTTGTTGATATACTAAGTGCAACACTTTAACAACATCATCTTTTAGGATTTGAAATGGCTCAGCTGGAAATCCATCACATTCATCTTCAAGATTTGTTTTTAGTAATGCTTCCTAAGGCCCACTTGACTTCACAATCCAGGATGTTTGGCTCTAGGTGAGTGACCACACCATGATGGTTTCCCAGATATTCAGTGGCAAAATACTCATCTACCAAGCAGGATATGTGGGTTTCATCCCTGAATTGGGAAGATCCCCTGGAGAAAGAAATGGCAACCCACTCTAGTATTCTTGCCTGGGAAGTCCCATGGACAGAGTAGTCTGGCGGGCTACAGTCCATGGGGTCGCAAAAGATGTGAACACGACTTAGCGACTAAACAACAACAAACAGCAAATCTTAAGTATTAAGTCTATAATAATATTTGAAGAAAGTTGAGCTCACACTGATTTTTGTTCTCTACATAGAGGTTAATAGGCATTGGTTACAGCCTCCTGTTGATCATGAAGGAAAGTCAGGGAGGCAGTTGACCCATCTTCCCAATCATAACCATTAAAAGTTAAGCCAGACTTCTTTAAAGTAGACTGTGCAAAACCAGAATTGTTTCTTTTCCAAGAGACTAGGAGTGATGACGCGATTTAACTTTGCAGTATAAAGGAATTGCTACCACTGTTGGAAAGTTGTGACCCTTCTCCAGAAAAATGAGGTCTGGATCTAAGGCCATGCTCACAGTCCTGATAAGTAGCAAAGCTGAGACTCAAACCCAGGTCTGAGTCCCCATATTGCTTGAATAATGTCCTGGTGCTACTCCTAGTCCTCGGCCTCTTGTGCAGGGCTCTTCACCCACACATTGTTCCAGCTACAGGATTATTATTAAAACACTCCTGGAAGCCATGAGAACAGGACAGTGCAGCCCCACCACTCCTCCATGCCACCATTTACCAGTAGAAAAGCAGACCTTTTGCGCTCTATCCAGCTGCTTCTAATACCTATCTTTTAACTGAGTCTATACTTAGGAGAAGTTTCTATTGATTGGTCTCCTCTAAACCCTAGGCACAGCTAATTGGAATGAGAAGCCCAGTAGACAGGAACTCAATCTGATTTGGAAGAAGAGGTAGCAGTTGCTGGCATATGTGGAACATATCAGATAAATCCTGCTTTTACTATTGAATGACTCGGGTTAATTGGCTGACTTTTTTTTTTCTAGATAGCTTTGTGTGAAGAGAAATTTTCTAATCCTTTCTATGTAGGCAACTTTGCTTTGGAGAATGTAAGGAGTGTTTTAGAAAGAGTGCTAGAATTAAAGTTGGATTCTTGACATAGCGAGTGACATACTGCATGATTTCTGGTGAGAGCTATGTGAACAGTAAAAACCAAAAGATAATGTTGATTGAGTTATCATCCTTATAACTTGATTTTTTTCATCTGAATGTGTATAGACATTTGAGATTCTTGGAAGAGATAGGCTAAATGACTTCTGTATATCCTATTGCAAATGCATTAATTTTAATGAGACTGAATTATATCCATTAAGTTTTTCACCACCCTTCTTTTGATAGAAAATACCCTTCTGTTGCATTTACTATCTTCATAATATATTCTGATATTCATCTGCTCTTCTTTCCATTAATATTTCATTCAGATTACAAGGTGACATCATTGTTTACATACTGGTATTTAAACATCTTTCTTGGGGAATATTTTCCCTTTTTTTGTTTAAACAAAGTAATAAGCAGATCGATTTAAACTCAAGCTGAAGTTAACTTTTATATACATGTTTTTATCCCACTGAATGCTATATACAACCTCCAAATTCATAATTTGGATAAACATAACCTCCAAATTCAAAGTTTAACTGGAGGAAAAAACTACTTTTTCTCCATGAAGCCTAGTTGAGCCTTTGTACAAATTCAAGTATAATATTGATGACATGTTTTGCATAGAAAATGAGAGGTGAATTTGACATTTAAAAATTGACTTACCCCTTCCCTCCTCTCAGTCCCTGACTACTTTCACAATATCTTCTGCAGAGCACAAGAGGCTTGAGGGACTTTTTTTTTAATGGAAATTTATTCCTGATTCTTTTTTCAGAATTAAGATAAAATTGTGAAAATAAACACCGGAAGTCTACTAGTTGAAACTTACCCATTGACAAATAACATACATGTCTCCATTGTCAAAATGTGTTCAAAAGGGAAGAGCTTAACAGCGTCTCATCTTAGCAACCCAGATGTTTGTTGTCAGCTTATCTTATTATTATCAATAGGAATCTAATTGATATCAATTCTTCAACAACTACATTAGCACTTTCTCACTGTTTACTTTCTCTCTATAGTTGCCACATTTAACTTTTTAAAATTCCCTCCAGTCAAATTCTACATGACTGTCTCATCTGTAAAGATAAGCTGTAAAGATAGCAACTTTGTTTAGAAATACATTTTACCAAGCTTAAACGTTATTGAAGTCTCATCAACTAGTGCAGGGCAAGCCACACTTCATTTCTCAGATAGCTCACATTGTTTTCCATAATGTAATGACTGGAGCTTGGGAGGTTTAAATGGTACTTCACGGTGCAGACATGGTCTAAACTTCTTCGTGATTATACATATGCTATTCTATGGTGTGCACTAATCTCTTCTGCCTTGGGTGTTTTAACAAAATGGCTGAAATTTTCAGCCATTATGGATGAGTTATTCAGCAAATCTGTAAAAGCAATTCCACTTGACAAGCCTATAGTAGTACTACTTTAAGTGATTGAATCTCTTTGATTCCACAATAGCAAGGTCCTTATTATTCTTGCAGGAATTTTACAAGTTCTAAGAATATTTCCAAAATGCCACTAGCCACAGTGCCAAAGAGAGACAGACAATTCAGTCAGAACTATACTAATTTGATTTAGGGAACCCAGTTAGAGCAGTGATTTTTTTTTTTTAAGAGAAAAAAAAAAACTTTGTTATATGTTATGTTTAAATGCATTGATCTTTTATTAGATTGAGTGTCTTGAAGATCTTATCCATAACATGGTATTCCCCTTGCTTAAATATATTTTCTAGTAAATGAATGGAAGTCACAAAATTGGTGAGGTCATGAAACTTATTTATCTGAAACACTGAATTGTATACACCCCTTAAAGGCAAGGGATGTTTTTTGCCCTGAGGGTATTAGTCATGGTCCATAGTTCGTGGGAAAAACTAAGGAAGTCTCAAAATTGTGTTCCTATTATTTCCATTTCTCTAAGACTTTGTTTGAATTCCAAAGTGAATTTTCTATTATCCCATTGTACATTGCATAGGAGGGTACCAACCAACAGTCTTTGGGGCGCAACACCTGCAGTTACATTCAAAGGCATGACTTTTCCAAGCAGTTTTTGAGCTCGTCGGCATTGTCCCCAAAAGGATAAAGGCCTAGGTTTTTACCTGACTGGCAGAAGCATTCCAGCACCACCAAAGGACTCTAAACATTGTTTTGTGAGTAATGAGTCCTGCTGGTTTCATCCTGCAAGACATTGAAATCCCACAGGGAAAATGTGGTTAGAAATAAAACAGAGGGCTGGGGCCTTTAATGAGTTTCCTATCCACAGATGCCATCAAGCTTTTATACTATTCATTTTATTTCTACAGCTTCAACAAAGATTCCCAGAGTTGTGGGCCATACTCTTAACATTGAAGTGCATAGAACTTGGCAGAAATCTACACTTCAGAGATAATAACATATCATTCCATGAAATAAAGGAAAAGGCATAATCAAAAAAAGAAGTTAAATATGGAAACCTGTTTTGACAACAAATGAATACAGATGAAGCCAGACAGGAAAGGTGTTATGTATGCTTGTGTTTTTTTTTTTTTTTTTCATGTTTCACATAATTCATGATATTGTAAGAATCTATCAAGTTTTTTTCTTTTTTTTCATATCCTTTAACTCAGATAGATTATTTATAATGCTCTCCATCTTATATCAAGGAAAAATTTCAGAGACTGGTGCTTTGAAAGAAAAGAAGAGAACAACATTTGCAAAAATATATCAAAAATATATATGGCTCATTCTCCAACTCATTTTATTAATTATACTTGGGGATTCCTCAAAGCCATTTGAATGTACAACAAAATAAAATCAGACTTTCTGAAATTAAAAAATAAGAAAAAGGAAAAGCAATTGTTACTAAGTAGGTAAATCATGGAAATTACCAGTGGAAGCAAGTATTCATCAAATATATTTTGCTAATAAACATAACTACTGAGTTATAAAAAGCTTCCCTGAATCTTGCACTGGGGGAAAACATCAGATCTCATCAAATTTTTAATTAAATGACAGACAAGGGACTTTTTAGATTTGTAATTATTAAAATCAAAATAAAAAATATTTTCCCAATCTTATAAAACTATTTCCAAGTTTACTTTACACTTACAGAGATTTTTTGTGTATGTTCAAACTAGAAATTCTTAGAAGAGACTTAATTAAACGTCAAGAATTATGGAGAGACTATACCATAAAAATCTATCTCCCCCACCCTGGAAGTTTTTATTTGAGGGTGAGATATATGGAAAGAATAAGATGGAAACTTAATTACCATATGTAAAACAGATAGTCAATGGGAATTTACAATATGGCTCAGGGAACTCAAACAGGGGCTCTGTATCAACCTAGAGGGGTGGAATGGGGAGAGAAATGGGAGGGAGTTTCAAAAGGGAGGGGATATATGTATACCTATGACTGATTCATGTTGAGGTTTGATAGAAAACGGCAAAATTCTGTAAAGCAATTATCCTTCCATAAAAAATAAATGAATTAAAAAAAACTTTTGGTTGCCTTATGACAGCTTCATATTGACCCTTGCTGAATTTTTCAAATTGACTTCTGATGAGCCAAAAGTCTCTGTCTGTCTTGGATTTTACTATCCTATTAGAAAATCATTGCTTAACTAAATTAATGATAAATGTAATACATAATTTTCTGAATTATTGTTGATAAAAATAATATTGAACAGGCTAATAGGTATTATTGAGATGTTTCTGCCATTTGAAACTTGTCTGTCCCCGTGCAAATGAAGGAGAAGTTAATAATTCAGGAGAATATAGAAACTTTCTAAAAAATAGACATGCAAGAGAACTAAATTGATGAACATTCAAAAACAGAAGCTTGGAGTTGCTCAAAGGCATAAACAGAACAGAAAAACTTTTTGGAGACAGTGAATGGAGAAAACCTGAACATCCGTACCCCACTCCAAATCATGTGTTTTAAATTCGTTAATTATTAATATTCTCTATTCTTCCTATCCTTATTTATACAACTAATAGGTCAATATGGTTGAAAAACAAATTGACATTCATATATAAAACCCATAAGTTAGGGCTCTTTCTTCCACTATTTCCACCATCACCTCACACATTTTCTTTTCTTCATTCCATGGATCATAATAACAGCTTTCATTTTTTGAGTGCCTACAACATGCCAATCATGCTAATGCACTTTTGCAATAAAACATTTCCTGTAAAATAGATTTTCCCATTTTACAAAAGAGACTTAGAAAGTTTACTTGAGCAAAGTTTCCCAAGATCACACCACCTTAAGGAAGCTAACCCAGGATTTGAATTGTCCTTTCTTTTTTTTTTTTCTTTTACTGCAAACTCACGATCCTCATTACAAAACATATTGCATTATATATTTAAATTTTCTTCCATCCTTGTTTTATATTGCGTTTATATCTCTACTTCTTCTATTAAATCAAATAGACTATCTTTTTCCAAATAATTTGATTAGTCGAAATGATCAAATGTATTAATATTTGGAGATTCACCCTTAAGACATTATGATGGAAGGCATCAACTGAAAAGATTGATTTTTCTTAAATAAGTTTTCTAAGCTTGGCAGTTTAAATAATTTTAAATTAGTTGAGCTATATTTAGCACATAATAATTCTTGAACCAACTGCAATAACTGAAATCAGCATGGTGCATCAAATATGAAAGCTTGAAAGAATTGACAAATAGGAATGCTATGATCCCAGCAACAATGGGAAATCATTTCAAGATAGTAGCAACCTGAATAAATAAAAAGAGAAAGAGTTCCTGTGAAAAAGTAGAAAACGTACATATGTTTAAGGTTAATAAACAAGGACTTTTCTGCACCTGTATACTATTTGTCTTTTATCAAAATTTTGAATGAGGCAGTCATGGCATCTCTACATTAGACATGGATTTTAAAATATGGGAAAGATTTGTTGCTACCAAAAACTCTTCCATGGCCGCTTTATTAATTTTGACAGCAAGGTAGTGGTTTGGGGGCCTCACTTATTATTTGATTATTTCTTTGCATTTCCAGGCAATTTGATAACCTAATTCTCTCAAAAAAAATTAGTTTATTATTACATTTGCATTATTTTGGTCTGTTACCTAGTATTAGTTACCTTAGCATGAATGTTAAGTGAAAATACCTTGACATTTTAAATTGTACATGATTTGCAGTGTATTAGCTTAGTCAGTTAACCTACTCAAGGTTGTTTGTTTTTTTTTTCAGAATAGAAAAAAGACATATATTAACCCTTCTGGTTTTAGCAAGTAATGGTTTGAGCTAATTTAAACTGATTCACAGATTTAAAAATTAATAAACAGGAAAAATGACTTATTCCTCAACACGCATTCAACAAAGGCCTCAGTAACACCACATACAGAATGCATTTGAAGGAAAAGTAATGTCTTATCTTGTTTTTCAATTGGGATTCACATAGTTCAACTTCTTGATTAAGAAATATTAAAATAGGGTTTCATGTTCATGGATTTGTATGGATTGAGAGAATCAGAGTTGATTTCAAGACTTAACAGAGTTTAAACAGGAGGAAAACAGAGACTTGGACCTTGCAAAGCTATTTAAAGAAATTTTGTGATCCGCATTTTAACTACCACAGGAACTGGAGTCATTTGACAGTTAACATTAAAGTTATACACATTTTTTCATTGTCATTAATCTTGATTTCATTTTTAAAAATTATTTCATTTTATTCACAAAATGTGAGATGAACTTTGAGGTCATTTTGAATCCGCTTTTGTTCCCATAGACATGTTTTTAAATGAATAATATTAGAAAACTAAAAAGAAATTATATAGGAAATCTGAAAATTATGGAGAATATGTTTTGGCAACATCCTACTATGTATCAAAAATTACTTATTTTTAAAACAAGCAACATTCTAGATATACATTCTAAGAATCAAATGTTTCACATGAAAGTCTCTTAAAGATTTATAGTTACAATAATAGAAAAAAACAATACACTTACAATTTCTATGCATAATCTGTTTGCTACTATCTATTTTTGTGTGAGTAAAATAAATAGCAGATTATTTCAGAGGTAAATAACTGTCATTTTTTAATGCTTAAATTAGGCTACTGGGTAAAGCAAGGAAGTTTAAGTGCTAACTAGTATTTTGCATACATACCATAAGATACAAAATAGCACGTGTTTTCTATTTATATTGGTTACCAATCTTGATATTCAAGGGAAGAGTGTATAAAGTTAACAAGCAATTATTATTTGGCAAATTAGTACTCAACAACCCTGAGTAAATAGGAAGTTTGAAACCTATCTGTTATACAGCTACTTTAATTTGCATAGCACACTGGTGTGTTTGCTTTGCAAATACTTTGCAATGAATCATCATTTGTACTATACAGTCCAAAGAAAAGCAATCAAAATTCACAGCAAGACAATGAAATTAATTATAACTGTTGAATTCTGTGGTGGTAATTCCTCCTCATGCAGGAAGATTAATTGCATTGCACTTTCCTTGCACTCCACTAAATGATCTGATGAATGTATAATCATTTACAGATTTCTCAAATGCTGAAAATTGATTACCTTTGATTAGCTCTGATCTGCACAAAGAGCTCTGACAGAGTATCAGTGAAACATTACAACATTACAGACAAAGTAACAAATGATTTAATTACCAGTGTGCTTATTAATGTTAGATTCCCTGCAGTGATCCTGGCAAATCAGGGGCCTGTAATAGACCTGTGGGTTTCACTGAATTCCATTAGGGTTTAAATAATATTTCTCACTATTTCTCAAATCCTTCTTTTCATGGCTCCTTAATAACTCTAATTAATTTTAATTTGCACCCCCAAAAAATTCACGGCATCTTTAGAAACTTTTAATTAGCTATAAAATAAAACTCTTCTCCCATGAAGACATATATGATCAGCTTTGGAGAAGATTCACAAATAAGTTTTCATTAAGGGTAGTTATCTCTCTGTAGAATTACTAAATGAAAATCTAAAACAAATGATGAATTGCACATGTGGTCCAACTCTCCTCTTCTAGCGGCAAACAAAATGAAATTTGTTTAACAGGAACCAAGGGAAAGAACAGTATGGTAAAATGTTTAGATAGTAGTACGCTAAGCATCATCATAATACTCTTTTTTTTTTTGGTCTCAAATGCATACTTTCAACCATTTTGTTAACTATAGTATAGAAAACACACTGATTAAGAAGCTTCAGTGTATGTTGAAAGAGGATTTGAAAATGCAAGAGCAAGAGAACCCTGGCCCAGTTAGACACAGAATGTGATGAATAATGTTGGCACAAACAAATCAAGCTTATCTAGGCTTGTACGCGGGAACATTCAGATCACTTTGGATTGGCAGCTTTTAGGGTTTTCCCCAATTTGATGCCATTATATATGACATTAAATTATTGTGAAGCAATGACAATGAAAACCCAGATGATCAGAGGAGTCAAACAGAGCAGCTTAAATTAAAATATGTGCCTGCAAGTGTTTCCAGGCAAAGAAAAATTAGAGGGTAGGCAATTAAAAGGTTGTTTAGCACAGAAATGCTGATATACAGACAACTTTATAATAATATTTTTGCACAGTGGCTCTGCGGTTCTGCAGAGATGAGGCAGTGCTGCAGGTGTTTCTGGGTGGCATTTCAAAGCCACTAGCTGTAAAACTTAAGACAGGGGGATATGCAGCCCCCAATGCTAATGAATACATTTATTATGTTCAGTGCTGTCAGCAGCTGAAAAGCTATCCATCACGTGAAAACAGTGCAGAGTCAGGAGTCTCTTTTTGTGGAGAAATATTGAAGTCAGATTGTTGATGTCAAAAGTCAAAGTCTAGTTCAGCTATCTGTTTTATGAATCTGACTAAGACACATTGTGCCTGAGCACAAACTGATATCTAGCAGAGCTCATTTTAGCAAATGTGTGATTTAGAAGTCAAAAAAACACTCCTACAACCAAACTCATAGCAGGCAGAGGCTGTGGCATGCATGCAGAGTTTTTACATTTTAATATGACACCGTTTGGTAGTGTTTATCATCTGAAATCCAAACCATATCAACTTTCTAGCTACGGTATTTAAGATCTGTGTACTTTCAAAAAAAACACACAGAAAAAGAGAATGCATTAAAATACCACCACAATAGCAAAGTGATTGGCCTTGTTTGGCTTGGTTTTGTTTTCATTTTTTTTTTTCCTACAAATCAAACCACAAATAAATAGTGAATTCACTTTATTCCCAATTAAAAATAGACACATGGGGTCGAAATGAGATGAGTATTTAATGACAGCTAAATTGCAGACACTGTTCAAAGCCACTTTTGGACATATGAACCTCATTATTTCCTAGAACCTCTATCATACTATTACTTACGGTGTCTAACTATATATTTTATACATAACACACCAAACATCTCCAACAGCTAAATGTCACTGCATTCTTAGAAAACTGGAATAAAGCAGGGGGAAAAAAGAGCAAATTTACTTTGCCCAGGACCTCTTTTTTATTTTGACTCTCAGCTCATCTTGTTCCAAAAGATATCCACCTCTTTTCTTTTTTCAGTGGAAAAAAATTCAAATTAATTTACAATAAAAATGAGTGAAACAAGATTGGTTTGGGTAGAACAAGATTGGTTTGGGTAGTGCATATTTAATCCTAATAGAATTTTTAAACTAACTTTAAAATAGATGACATAGCTTGGAAACTACAGTTTTATTTGAACAAACCTTGGGAATCAAAATGTACATTTTGTGTGTATTTCTTTAAAGAAGGGCTTTGTGCCCCCGATGTAGCATATGCTCAGAATGCTATTACACTTGCCAGCCTTCCTACGAATTTGTGGTGTTTAACAAAAAACAAGCACTTTTTCCCATTCAAGTCAGGAAGACTCTTTTATTTTTGCTGATTTCGCCTTCTTCTTTTTCTTTTCTAGCACAACCCTCAGGGCGCATGATGTAATGGTCAGCACTTGCACATGGGAGCAAGAAAGCCTCTCGTGAACTGCAAACTTTATTCAATAAAAATATCCTGCCCCAGCTCTCTTTTCCTCCCAAAGTGGGGAAAACATACAAATACCATGTAGAAAGCTTTTAGCAATTCTAAAGACCTCAGTAGGTCTTAGAAACATCAATTATTATGATTTTTTTAGAAAAAGGAAAAGAAGCAACACACACACGCGAATAGCAGAGATTATTTTTACCCTAACTTGGTTCAATGACACCAAGGAGAATAGGGGTCGATGGCTTGAAGGGTCATGAGTTTGAGTCAAAACTCAACTTCAAGTTAATTGGCTGGGTTTGGGGGCTGTGCAAATTGCAGAAAGAGGTATTTGTTTCTGATGGGGAAAGAAGGGATTGCGAATCCAGAGCCTCTGAATCCATTACTATCTTGCCAGGAACTCACTCATAAAACAGACACTTTTCCTGATAATAAATTAAAACAAACAAAAAAATCAATAAATGCAATCATGATAGATCCTGTTAGAGAGCAAAGGCAACAATGACAATAAAACCCACACAAATGAAGGGAGGAATTTGTTTCTTCCAGATGCATATAGAAAGCAGTGTTTGTTTGTTAACTCTGAATTTTGCCTATATTACCCAGCAAATCTGCTGACACCCATATGCATTTAAACAAAACCTGACATCATATCCTAATTTTAATATTTTGTAAGGTATAAAGGCAAACACTGTAGTTGAATGGCCAGATTTTCCTGTGTCTTTTTTTTTTTTTTTTTCTTTTTTTAAATCAACTTCTTTGGAATACTAGACAGGATTATTTCATTTTAAAACTCCTTCCAGATATATAAATCAGAAACTGTTAGGAATATCGCTATATATCTGTCAGAGAAAAAAGAAAATCGACAGAAGAGAAAGAGCCACCATATGGAATTCACTAGACACTAAAGCTCTTGTCCACCCAAATTACACCAGTCCTCACATAATAAGAAGAAGACATTGCAGAGGCAGCGCTGTGTGCCTTCCAGGCAGAGCTCCATAGCCAGCAATTAGTCTATATAGTCAGAGGCCAAAAAACCTTATTGTCTTACTTGCTGTATAATTATCTGTTATGATGAACTGTGATTCTAAGGACTATTGTCTTTACGCTTGGATCTGTGTGTGGAGTGGTTGTCTGGCTGAGACCCAAGAATGGACCTTCTTTTTAGTATCTCTGCCTGAGTGATTTCTCTGGTCTCTTCCTGGCTGGATAAAACAGAGACTGTTTCTGCATGATTTCTTGGGTTGATGAGAAGCAATTATGCCTTAAATGAAGTCATTCATGTCTGCCATTTTGTTTGCATATTTTCCAGTGTTCACCTGTTATTAAACCTGTCTTTAAACTGTAAGCTGGTTTCAAGTAGACTTTTGTGTCTAACACAGTTTGGTAATCAGAGGAAAACAAAATAGATAAAATGTTTTCTGCACAAATCACTCAAGCAAGAAATCTAATAAAGTGATTAAAATCTAAAATAGCATTTAAGAATTTCCTGGGCATTTTTATTTCTTTGAATTTCCCTCTTATTCCCTTAAAAATGGCAATTGTCTTCACCATCTTAGTGTGAAAGTTAAAGCAACTTTGTCATCTGTTGGAGCCAAAGGAAAGGGCAGGGAAAGGAGACGATGTTAAGAAATCTTTTTCTCGTTGTCAATAGTTATTATTGTTCATTATAATATGAAAATAATATGCTGACACATGTAACTAAAAGGATATTAGAAATATTTGTTTAAAATTGATTGTACCTTGTAGGTAATGAGCTCATTAGAAAATAAGAATTAAATATTTAAAGGTATGTAATGTAACCAGATGTAATTTTTAATTAAAATTGTATTCTAATGAACTTTAGATAACTAAAAGGAGAGTATTTTATGTGAAATCTTGTAAAAACAGCATTCCATTGTATACCTTCTGGTATTCAAATATATGAAAAGCAAATGCCCATACTAGCTTATAGTGCACGATTAGATGAACAATAGTTCAACATCAAAATAGTCATGAAACAAAAATTGAGCTTACTATCAATTTATCGAAGTTAATATATGCTCTATTAAATGAAGTTTTATTAAATAACTTTTTTCCCTTTTTCGAAATTTTTACATTTAGTCAGCTATTTATTAGCTATTTTTTGTTAATGGATATATTTTACAGATTTAAAAATAAGGCACAGTGACTGGACCAGAATGATTCACTGGATATTTCTCTAATAGTAAATAAAAAATTGTTAAGATTGTTAAGCAAATTGGAAATATAATTGATGCTATTATTACTTATATTATTTCCTATCACGCACATTCATTTTGGAAAATAATCATTTTTAAAGGCTGTAAACTTGAAGAGTAATTTAATTTAAAAAAATTCACTTTGTCTAAGCTTAAAAAAATACCCAGCTAACCATATGTGTTTGATTTTTTAGTTTCAATGAAATAAGAGAAGACTTGCTGATGGTTTAAAAGTACTTAATTTATCACCACTCAACAGAAAGCATTTCCCCCCTGAAGAGGTTTGTACTAAGGTGACCTCTGCTGTTTAAAAAAAAGGCTTGCAAAAAGCAGCCCCTTTCCTAAAATATTCAATAATTCTAAATTACAAGGATGGAAGTGGGTACTGCTGTGCTTGGAAGTATTTACTAAATTCATTCCTATTTCGATTATATACGTGATTTTAAACCTTTTTCCCCTCATAGCTGGGAAATTTCCTCTGTCATTTACTTCCTTGTATTTTATGTGTAAATTCTGACTGACTGGGATCCCTGCCATTGAATTTTCTTCTCACTGAAGGGTTTTCTCTGCTCCTGGTGGGGCAAAGTCATGACCCAGAAAAAAATTGATTCATGAATTCTCAGGGTACAAGTAAAGAAGAGAGGAAATATGCCTTGGCTGAGCTCCGACTAGTGACAATTTAAAACCTGTAATTAGTCTGAATTCAAGCTGCAAAAGGAATCTGAATTGAAAATTCATTAATTCAAACTGATATATTAACTTTAACAAACTAGATCCCTTATGGTAAAGAATTGGTTTTTACAAGCTGCTGTGTTCATGGCTGGAACTTAAATTTTTAGTAATTTTAAAATTATTTTAAAATGGCAGAAAGACCACCAAATTGTATTGCACTGTGCCTCTTCTCTACCTTGATAAACCTAACATATTGGATTTGCCTGGCATTAACACCTCAGACTTGGGGGGTTTTTTGTTTTTGTTTTTTTTTCCACCTTAGGCCTAAATTTTGTGATTGTAAATCCTCATTGTCCTGTGGAGCACATGTTCTTTAGTTGCTTTTCCCCCCTGATGTTTCCAAGACCCCAAGTCCCCTTTAGCCAAGTCCCTGACATTTCCATGAACCATACTGCTGAAATGTTATACAGTAATTAATGTTGATCCTAGTACACACTCAGCCTCCAGTACAAATTAGGATGGAAAAGGTTATCATAATATTTTGCTAGCCTATTTGGTAGAGCTGAATTGCTCCCTGTGGGGGACAAACAAAAAAGAAAGATGTTTTAAAGTTAGACTTCAGAAGAAAGACCGTCCAGGTAGTAATGAGTCTTTGAAAATCACTCAGATTTTAAACTTTTCATCTGAAAATAACTAATCGTTATGTGTCGACATACAGATTCTTAAACTATAATCCCTCTGGACCAATGCACAAGACCAAGTGGGTTCGCAGGCACTGTCCATGGATGGGCTCTGGAATTCAGACTAAAGCTCTGTTATCATTGGGTGGAGTTCAAATCCAGGTACAACCAGCAGCTGGAGCTTCTCCAACTGTCAGTAGTGTCTGAAAAACACTAAGAGACTAAATAATTTAGATTACACATTATTGACCTGTATGATTGTTTAAATGAGTAATGCAGCCACCAACTGAAAGAGGTCAACCATCTGTAGAGGAAACACCGAATTTGGTTTCATTTCCAAACAAACTTTTGAAGAGCAAATTGTTTTTTTCTGTGGGGAGGTAGGGGAAAGTCAGAAGACAGATTAATGGCTTCTCCTGCTAAATAAAGGTTAAAGCTTCTGTCATTTATAGAATGCAACTTCAATAGCGAAGAAGTCAGAATGCATCTGGTCCAACCGCCACATAATCAGTGTAAAAGGGTATTGTTTCAGGTGGGTTCAAAAGTAAGTGGCTTTGAGAAGGTAACATTATTTCATTATATGTCATCATCATTCATGAGGTGTACGTGTGAGTACACGTGTGTGTGAAGGGAAAAGACTCTGGAAAGACAATCCTGAAGTCAGAATAACCACATTTTTACAGCAAAGTGTTTGTTTTAAATGCAGCACTACCTAAACCTTATCTCTCAAGTATGGAACGGCTATAAATCAGGATTTGAGAAGCATACATTGCACATCCAGTTTATTTTGAGAGAAAAAAAAACTGCCTATTTTAACTAAATTAATACCTAACAGATCCAAACTCCTGGTATTTGGGCAACTCACAGTGAATTAAAGGCGGCAATAATTAAGTGCCCCTACCAACTTCTTCAGAGCCATGGCTTCCAACGGGCTGCTTGCCAGGCAGAGTGGTTTAGTTTTTGGATTTCTTGTGTGACCCTCTATTCTCCTGCCATTGTACTTTAACAAGCTTCTCCAACCTCTTCACGGTAAACAAATGACAAAAGAAAAGAATGGCAAAGAGGAAAGAGATTAAGCTCTGTGTGCCCATGAGCTAACTATGAATTTGATGTCATGAATTAAAGAATAAAAACCTGTATTCCCATTGGCCTTTACTTTCTACAAGCACATGCACACACGCACACACATTTCTTGTTTGAGGTCATGTGTAGATGAATGTTTAGTAAACACTTGCCTCAAACACTGTTAAATGCATTGTCCATGCAGTTAACAAAAATATTTTTCAATATTTCTTACTGCATCATTAGTCATCTGTTCAGCAATAATAAAACTTTTGTCATAATAATTCAGTAATATCAAGAAGATATTTGTGATGCATATGTGAAATGCTGAGCTTTTTATAATGCTCCCTGGCTGTAGTTATACTCATCCAATTAATCTCTACACATTTGGGCAATATACACATATTACTACTAAAATGTAATTTTGGTTGCCATCAGTTGATAACAAATGCTAATTGGGAATCTCTTATTTAAAAAAAAAACATATTGGGACAGCCTACTGAGAGCTTGGTGCTGTGAATAATGCAGAAATAAATAAAATGTAAACACTATTAAAATTTACTTATAATATGATGAAATGGAAAAATCCATTGACTCACTTCTGAGAAGTATGACCAGAACACACAGCCATAATGATACAAGTTCCTGTAGCATGATTTCATGCTCTGACTTTCATGAGCAAGCACAGGTTCCTCCCTGCCACTCTTCCTCCCTCTCTTACACACACACACACACACACACACACACACACACACAGACCCCATAGGAAACTTTACACATTTCTTATCTGAGCCAACTTAAATAAAAACAAGGAGAAGAAGCAGGACTTCACATGGTCTTTCTTGGCATTTATTTGTGAGTCCTGCACACCACTAATATCTTCTATTCCCACCTCCCTATCTCTCCAGAAGTGAAGGTTATGAAAGGTGGTGATTAGTAAAATGTGATCCAATTGATCAGAGAAGTCACTGTAATGGATATCTCCTTTGTGTAAAAGAAATACCAGGAAAAGGCGAAAAACTCAGTAGTGGCTAAGGAAAGACAAAGTTCAAATATTCTGTTCACTTTTCCAACCGGATGTACCAGTTACATTGATACCTTGATATTTTAATGTCTATTTATCTACCTTCTGGACCAAACATTTTCATGTTATCTATCACAATATTTATTAGAGAAATTGGAAATAGAAAACAAATATAATTCCGGGGTAGTATTCCTCGAACATTCCTCGAAAATATAATTCCGGGGTAGTATTCCTCGAACATTCCTCGAAAATATTTAGAACATTTCTAAATATTTTCTGGTCTGAAAACAAAATCATGCTCTGTTTGAATACTGCTAATACAGTATTGGATGGTGACTGCAGCCATGAATTTAAAGATGATTGCTTCTTGGAAGGAAAGGTATGACAAACCTAGACAGCATATTAAAAAGTAGAGACATGACTTTGTCGAGAAAGGTCTGTATAGTCAAAGCTATGGTCTTTTCTGTAGTCATGTACAGATGTGAGTGTTGGACTGGAAAGAAGGCTGAGCACTGAAGAATTGATGCTTTCGAGTTGTGGTGCTGGAGAAGAGAAGATTCTTGAGAGTCCCTTGGACAGCAAGGAGATCAAACCAGTCAATCCTAAAGGAAATCAACCCCAAATATTCATTGGAAGGACTGATGCTGAAGCTGAAGCTCCAAAACTTTGGCCACCTGATGTGAAGAACTGACTCATTGGAAAAGACTCTGACACTGGGAAAGATTGAAGGCAAAAGGAGAAGAGGGAGGCAGAGGAAGAGATGGTTGGATAGCATCACTGATTCAATAGACATGAACTTGGGCAAACTCTATGAAATGGTAAGGGACAGAGAACCCTGGTGTGCTGTAGTCCATGGGTTGCAAAGAGTCAGACACCACTTGGCGACTGAGCAACAACAATTGTTAATACAAGTGTTGTTTATTTCAATATATATTAAGTCCTTACTTCAGGCCAGGCACTTAACTGAATTCTGGAGATACATCACAGGAGAGACAACACCGGGCATATAGGAGTGAACAAACACGCAGTCTCTGTGCTCACGGAGCTAATGTACTAGTTGAAGTTATGAAAACTATTAAACTTCTTAAAGTGAGGAAAAGGTCATTTTTTGGGAAAAATAAAGAGCTTAGGTGTATAATCATCTAGCTCAACACTATCCAATATGATAGCCATTAGCTACTTGCAGATTGCTAGACGTATTCAGTAGATTCTGATCTGACTTTTTTCAAAGATCACTGTGGCTTCTCTATTGAGGATAGACTAATCTTGGGTTATGCAAATTGTCTTGGGATGATTATTAATAGTGCCCTGTTTTACTATCAAAAGTTTGGGGGACAAATGTATGGTCACTTGGGAGTCTGAGGCTATGGAGGCCAGCTAGTGAGACACTGATGTAGGTAGCTTGGATAGGATGAAGCATCAGTGAAGTAAAGCATATTACACATGGGAAATTGCTATTTTTATTACATAACCCTATGTCTCCCTTTTTCTTTCTTTTTATTTTTTTATTGTGGCAAAATACACATAACCTAAAAGCTTCATTTTGCCCACTTTTAAGGATGCAGTTAAGTGACAGTAGGGCTTCCTTGGTGACTCAAAGGGTAAAGCGTCTGCCTGTAATGCAAGAGACCTGGGTTCAATCCCCAGGTCAGGAAGATCCCCTGGAGAAGGAAATGACAACCCACTCCAGTACTCTTGCCTGGAAAATTCCATGGAAAGAGGAGCCTGGTAGGCTGCAGTCCATGGGATCACAAAGAATCAGACACGACTGAGCAACTTCACTTCTAAATGATAGTAAATACACTCAGATATGCAGATGACACCACCCTTATGGCAGAAAATGAAGAAGCACTAAAGAGCTTCTTGATGAAACTGAAAGAGGAGAGTGAAAAAATTGGTTTAAAGGTCAGCATTCAGAAAACTAAGATCATGGCATCCGGTCCCATCACTTCACGGCAAATAGATGGGGAAACAGTGGAGACAATGGCTGACTTTATTTTTGGCAGCTCCAACATCACTGCAGATGGTGACTGCAACCATGAAATTAAAAGATGTTTACTCCTTGGAAGGAAATTTCTGGCCAAACTAGACAGCATATTAAAAAGCAGAGACATTACTTTGCCAACAAAGGTCCATCTAGTCAAGGCTATGGTTTTTCCAGTAGTCGTGTATGAATGTGAGAGTTGGACTATAAAGAAAGCTGAACGCTGAAGAATTGATGCTTTTGAACTGTGGTGTTGGTGAAGCCTCGAGAGTCCCTTGGACTGCCTGAAGATCCAACCAGTCCATCCTAAAGGAGATCAGTCCTGGGTGTTAATTGGAGGGACTGATGTTGAAGCTGAAACTCCAATACTTTGGCCATCTGATGCAGAGAGCTGACTCATTGGAAAAGACCCTGATGTTGGGAAAGATTGAAGGCAGGAGAAGAAGGGGACGACAGAGGATGAGATGGTTGGATGGCATCACTGACTCAATGGACATGAGTTTGGGTAAACTCTGGGAGCTGGTGATGAACAGGGAGGTCTGGCGTGCTGCAGTTCACGGGGTCGCAAAGAGTTGGATACAACTGAGCGACTGAACTGAACTGAAGTACACTCACATTGTTGTGCAACCATCACCATTATCCAACTGCAGACTCTTTTCATCATCAAAACTCAAACTTTGTGTTCATTAAACAATAACCCCCATTCTCCCTCCCCTCAAACCTCTTGTAACTCCATTCTACTTTATGTTCTGTGAATTTGACCTCATATAAATAGAATCATACAGTATTTATCCTTTTTTGTGTGACTGGCTTATTTCACATTGCATAGTATCCTCAAGGTTCATTTCTATTGTAGCATGTGTCAGAATTTCCTTCCTTTTTAAGGCTAAATAATATTCTATTGTATGTCTATACCACATTTTGTTTATCCATTCAGCCATTGATAAGTACTTGGATTGCATCCACTTTTGGCTATTGTGAATAATGCTGCTGTGAATATGGGTGTACAAATATATCTTCAATATTCTTTTGGGTATAAACTCTGCTTTCAGTTCTTTTTGGTATATACTCAAAAATAGCATTGCTAAGTCATATAGTAATTTAATTTTTAATATTTTGAGAAAGCATCATATTATTTTCCACAGAGTCTGTAGCGTTACATATTTCCACCAACAGTGCAAAAGTGTTCTAATTTCTTCATGTCATTACCACCACATGTTATTTTCTGGGGTTTTCTGATAGTTGCCATTCTGATAGATGTAAGGTGGAATCCTATGTTTCTTGAAACTCAATTTGCATTTCCAGATTCAACACGGTGTATTTTCCCAGAATGTCAAATTATTGCAAAGTATTGGATAAAACATATTTCTGTACTTATACAAAGAGATTTTGGGGAAATTGAATATATTCTGCATAAGAAGTTCTTATATGTATCTGTAAGATAAGTTTCAGCATGATATTTCAGTTCAGGCATGGTCCCTTGCTAGGTCTCCATGGAGTGCCAGTTCTTTCTTCTCTCTTATTTGAGGTTCTTGAGGAGAAGAGTTTGTGAATCAGTGGAAAATCGGTTTTAATCCTCATCTCAGTTAACGTCAGCTAATATTTCAGTCTATGGTTGACCAAATGTGTGATATACCTGATACAACTTTCAGTCTTTTGACTAGAGGTAGGTGATGGCTGGAACACTAATTGCTGACAATCAAGAAGATTCATAAATAATCTCAGTACCACAATTTTGTTAATCCTTACAGCCTAATACCTCCCCTATTTTTGTTTGCCAGAGTAACTAGTAATAATTATTATATTCTAATTTTCTTATTTTTATTGAGATGTACTATTATGAAGTAGTTAAAAGAATGACCTCTGAAAACCTACAGCCTAGATTTTAATTTTAGTTCAGTTAGTTGCTAGCTGGGTGGTATGAGTGACTTCAGGCTATGTACTTTTCTATGACTTAGTTACTTCACCTGTAAGATGTCAATATATGTAAAGCACTTAGAGTGAGACTTCAACAAATGTTTGTCATTTTTATTATCATATATATATACTTCAACCAAAAGAATAAATGTGTTTTATCTGACTCATGAACTTTACTGTTCACTATGGCTATGAATGTGTACTATATCTACTAAGGGATCACTGTGTAAGTAAACAAAAATAAACATAAAATAAATTCTCATTGAAAAATCTCCAGGTTTATCAGTTAAAGGCTTTGACTTAATTAGAAAATTCATTTCAATTGGTTTGATTTAGCATGGCTAGAAATTATCTAGGTTGAGAGAACATTTCATTTGATCCACCAGCTCTAAGTTACCACTGATTAAATCAACTGAAGTGCTTATTTCATCTAGAAATGTGCTACAACAGAATAGGAAAGACAAAAGATCTCTTCTTTTGTCCCCGAAATATCAAGGGGACATTTCATGCAAGAAGGGGCATGATAAAGAACAGAAATGGTAAGGACCTAACAAAAGCAAAAGCAATTAATAAGAGGTGGCAAAAATACAAATAATTATACAATAAAGGTCTTAAAGACCTGGATAACCACAATGGTGTGGTCATTCACCTAGAGCCAGACATCCTGAAGTGTGAATTTAAGTGGACTTTAGGAAGCATTACTACAATCAAAGCTAGTGGAGGTGATGGAATTCCAGTTGAGCTATTTCAAATCCCAAAAGTTGATGCTGTTAAGTGCTGCACTAAATATTTCACCAAATATGGAAAATGCAGCAGTGACCACAGGACTGGAAAAGGTCCATTTTCATTCCAATCCCAAAGAAGGGCAATGCCGAAAAATTTTCAAACTACTGCACAATTAAACTCATTTCACATGCTAGCAAGTTTATGCTCAAAATCCTTCAAGCTTGGCTTCAGCAGTATGTGAACCAAGAAATTCTGGATGTACAAGCTGGGTTTTGAAGAGGCAGAGGAATCAGATCAAATTGCCAACATTCATAGGATCATAGAGAAAATAAGGGAGTCCCAGAAAAATATCTACTTTTGCTTCATTGATTACACTAAAACCTTTGACTGTGTGGATCACAACAATTTGTGGCAAAGTCTTTATGAGATGGGAGTACCAGACCACTTTACCTGTTTCCTGAGAAACCTGTATGCAGGTCAAGAAACAGCAGTCAAAATTGGACATGAAACAACTCAGTTCAGTTCAGTCAGTCACTCAGTCGTGTCCAACTCTTTGCGACCCCATGAACCACAGCACACCAGGCCTCCCTGTCCATCACCAACTCCTGAGTCCACCCAAACCCACATCCATCGAGTAGGTGATGCCATCCAAACACCTCATCCTCTGTCGTCCCCTTCTCCTCCTGCCCTCAATCTTTCCCAGCATCAGGATCTTTTCCAATGAGTCAGCTCTTCACATCAGGTGGCCAAAGTATTGGAGTTTCAGCTTCAACATCAGTCCTTCCAATGAACACCCAGGACTGATCTCCTTTAGGATGGACTGGCTGGATCTCCTTGCAGTCCACGGGACTCTGAAGAGTCTTCTCCAACACCACAGTTCAAAAGCATCAATTCTTCGGCGCTCAGCTTTCTTTATAGTCCAACTCTCATAACCATACATGACCATTAGACAACTGACTGGTTCCAAACTTGACAAATAGTACAACAATACTATATGTTGTCACTCTGCTTATCTAACTTCTATGCAGAGTACATCATGTGAAAAACAAGGCTGGATGACTCACAAGCTGGAATCAAGATTGCTGGGAGAAAAATCAACAGCCTCAGATATGCAGATGATACCACTATAATGGCAGAAAGCCAAGAGGAACTAAAGGGTCTCTTGAAAGTGTTAAAAAAGGAGAATTAAGAAACTGGCTTGAAATTCAACATTCAAAAAACTAATATGGCATCTGGTCCCATCACTTCATGGCAAACAGAAGGGGAAAAAGTGGAAGCAGTGGTGGATTTTTATTGTCCTGGACCCTAAAATCTACAGACAGTGACGGTATCCATAAAATTTAAAGATGCCTGCTCCTTGGAAGGAAAACTACAGTAAACCTAGACAGCATATTAAAAGTAGAGACATCATTTTGCATAGGTCCATATAATCAAAGTTATAGTTATTCCAGTAGTCATTGACAGATGTAAGAGTCAGACCATAAAGAAGGCTGAGCCTTGAAGAACTGATGCTTTTGAACTGTGGTGCTGGGAAAGACTCTTGACAGGAGAGATCAAACCAGTCAATCCTAAAGGAAATCAACTCTGAATATTCATTGGAAGGACTATTTCTGAAGCTCCAATACTTTAACCACCTGAATCAAAGAGTCAAGTCATTAGAAAGATCCTGATGCTGGGAAAGATTAAGGGCAGGAGAAGAAGGGGTGGCAGAGGATGAGATGGTTGGATGGCATCACTGACTCAATGGACACGAATCTGAGCAAACTCCAGGAGATAGTGAAGGACAGGGAAGCCTGACATGTTCATGGGGTCACAAAGAGTCAGATATGACTTAGTACTGAACAACAACATCAGAGATATTTTACATTGCTGCATTCCATAGTAATCTATTAAAACAATCTGTAAATGGCTACTCCAATGCACTAACATCTGATGGGCAAAAGACATTTCAACTGTAAAAATTTCATATTTTCTGATGTATATGTCCAAAAGAGTCACTTACATTAGGCAAATAAATGACTACAATAATTCAGTTCCCTATTGAAATGAAATAGTCCACAATAGCTACCTATCCATTGCTATAAAAGGACAATGCATCATTAGTATCAAAATATGTATTTGGGCATTAGAATGAATAATCTGAATTTAACTAAGAGTTTTTTTTAATGAGGTAAATATTGTTTTATATAGAGATGTATTTATTTTTTTGTTATTGATTCTATAGTAGCCTTGAATATGCCCTTACCCAGAAAAAAATTTCAGTAGTGAAAAATGTAATTACAATAAAATAACCTTTCTAAAATTTAAAGATAAAAATAGAAACTTTAAGCATTATGTAGTTGTCTTTATGTGATTATATAGGAGAGTGAAAACCAAACTACAAAAAATGCATTAATACTGTCTTCTGAAGGAGCATAATGTTTAATATTTTAGTTGTGTTTTCTATCAAATTTGCTCTTAACCCACTAGTATTAGTCAATCAGACGAGGCTATGCTGCAGAAATATGTAAATCCTAAAGTCTTAAAGTTTTAGATTTTAAACATGAAGTTCATTTCTCATTCACACAAGTTGCTCTGAGCATCCAGCAGTTTTGCAGAACCACTTCCTTTCACACTGGGGTCCAACAATCCAGTCTGCTTACACTGTGTGGATTTACCATTTCAACAGAGGGATTCAAAGCTTGCCACAGGTGGGAAACAAAGAGTATGGAAAACTTATGCCTATTTTTAAGTGCTTCAGACCAGAACGGACACATATGACTTCTGCTAATAGCCTATTTTCTGCTGTCCTATGTTTGTTACTTGCTATGTCATGTCTGATTCTTTGTGACCCCATGAACTGTAGCCTGCCAGGCCATCAGTTCATGGGATTTCCTGGACAAGAATACTGGAGCAAAGTTGCCATTTATTTCTCCAGGGGATCTTCCCAGGGATTGAACCCTAGTCTCTTATGCCTCCTGCACTGGCAAGCAGATTCTCTACCACTAGCACCACCTGGTAAGCCCCTAGGTCCAGCTGCAATTATTAATAATCCATGACTAATAAAGAGGTAACCTTGATCCCGAGAAATAATGGCTTTTTGTTTTATTATTAATATTAGTATTGGTCATCATAGGTGTTGCAACCTGTGACTTCAGGGAGGAGATAGCATCATATAAATTAAATGAAAATATACCAAGACTGCCCTGGTGCTTCAGTAGTTAAGAATCCAACTTGCAGTGCAGGGGACACAGGTTGATTCCTGGTCTTGGAAATAAGATACTACATGCTGCAGAGCAGCTAAGCACAGATGCCACAACTATCGAGTCTGCGCATTCCAGAGCCCAGTGGTGCATTCCTGTGCCACGACAAGAGAACCCACATGCCGTAAGAAGAAGATCCCATGTGCTGAAAGACCCAATGCAGCCAAAGAAATAAGAAAACAAATTAAACTTTTTATATATATATATATATATACATATATATATATATATATACACACATATATATATATACATACATATATATACACGCAAATCACACTTCTCAACCAAGAAGAAGTAGGGATGGTCTACTCTTCATATTCATCTTCCACTGGACCTCAGGTAACCTTATACCACACGGTTTTAGATGTGAGTATTGGAAGCAGATCCAACAAGAGAACTACACTAGAAATGCCTCACCACTCACTCTGATGTTGAGGAGATTGTCCCTATCCCATGAATTAAATTAAGAAGGGGAGGCCATGCCTCATCTCAGAAAATGGTTATTTATAGATCTCTTTGTGAATGTATTTGTTGTTGTTCAGTCATTCAGCTGTGTCTGACTCTTTGCGACCCGATGGACTGCAGCATGCCAGGCTTCCCTGTCCTTAACTCTCTCGGAGTTTGCTAAAGCTCATGTCCACTGAATCAGTGATGCCATCCAATCATCCCATCCTCTGCTGTCCCCTTCTCCTCCTGCCTTCAATCTTTCCCAGCATCAGGGTCTTTTCCAATGAGTCAGCTCTTTGCATCAGAGGGCCAAAGTATTGGAGCTTCGGCTTTGGCATCAGTCCTTCCAATGAATATTCAGAGTTGATTTTCCTTTAGGATTGACTAGTTTGATCTCCCTGCTGTCCAAGGGATGGACTCTCAAGAGTCTTCTACAGCACAACAGTTTGAAAGCATCATTCTTCAGCTCTCAGTCTTCTTTATGGTCCAACTCTTACATCTGTACATGACTGCTGGAAAAACCATAACTTTGACTAGATGGATCTTTGTTGGCAAAGTAATGTCTCTGCTTTTTAATACACTGTCTAGCTTTTCTTCCAAGGAGGATCTTTTAATTTCATGGCTGCACTCATCGTTCACAGTGATTTTGGAGCTCAAGAAAATAAAGACTGTCACTGTTTCCATTTTTTTTTTTTTCCTCATCAACTTGCAATGAAGTGATGGGACCAGAAATCATGATCTTAGTTTTGTAAATGTTGAATTTTAAGCCAGCTTTTTCACTATCTTCTTTCACCACTACTAAGAGGCTCTTTAGTTCTTGTTCACTTTCTGTCTTTAGGGTGGTGTCATCAACATATCTGAGGTTATTGATATTTCTCCCAGCAATCTTGAGCTTCATCCAGCCCAGCATTTCACATGACCCACTCTGCATATAAGTTAAATAAGCAGGGTGACAGTATACAGCCTTATCATATTATTTTCCCAATTTTGAACCAGTCCATTATTTCAAGTCTGGTTCCAGCTGTTTCTTCTTGACCTGCATACAGGTTTCTCAGGAGGCAGGTGAGGTAGTCTGGTATTCCCAATTCTTTAAATATTTTTCACAGTTTGCTGTGATCCACACTGTCAAAGAATTTCACATAGTCAATGAAGGAGAAGTAGATGTTTCTCTGGAGTTCTCTTGCTTTTTCTATGATCCAACAGATGTTGGCAAATCAATCTCTAGTTCCTCTGCCTTTCCTAAATCCAGATTGTACATCCATAAGTTTTCGGTTCAGGTACTGTTGAAGTCTATCTTAAAGGATTTTGAGCATTACCTTCCTAGCATTGGAATGAGCACAATTGTGAGGCAGTTTGAACTTTCTTTGGCATTGCCTCTCTTTGGGATTGGAATGAAAACTGACCTTTTCCATTCCAGCACCCACTGCTGAGTTTTCCAAATTTACTGGCATATTGATGCAGCTTTTAACAGCAACTATTTTAGGATTTGAAATAGCTCCACTGGAATTTCATCACCTCCCCTAGTTTTGTTTGTAGTAATGCTTCCCAAGGCCCACTTGACTTCAAACCCCAGGATGTCTGGCTCTAGTTGAATGATCATAATATCGAGGTTATTCAGGTCATTAAGACATTTTTTGTACAGCTCTTCTGTGTATTCTTGCCAGCTCTTCTTAATATCTTCTGCTTCTGTTAGGTCCATACTGTTTCTTTCCTTTATTGTGCCCATCCTTGCATGAAATGTTTCCTTGGTACCTCTAATTTTCTTGAAGAGATCTCTAGTCTTTTTCATTCTATTGTTTTTCTCTATGTCTTTGCATTGTTCACTTAAGAAGTTCACTTATCTCTCCTTGCTATTCTTTTGAACTCTGAATTCAGATGCATATATCTTTCCTTCTCTTCTTTGCCTTTCACTTCTCTTATTTTCTCAGCTATTTGTAAGGCCTCCTCAGACAACCATTTTACCTTTTTGTATTTCTTTTTCTTGGGGATGGTTTTGATTACCGCTTCCTGTACAATGTTATGTATATCCATCTCTAGTTCTTCAGGTACTCTGTCCCTCAAATCTAATTGAATCTATTTGTCACTTCCACTGTATAATCATAAGGGATTTGATTTAGGTTATACCTGAATGGCCTAGTGGTGTTCCCTACTTTCTTCAATTTAAGTCTGAATTTTGCAATAAGGAGTTCATGATCTGAGTTACAGTCAGTGCCTGGTCTTCTTTTTGCTGACTGTATAAAACTTCTCCATCTTCAGTTACAAAGTCTATAATCAATCTGATTTTATTATTGATCATCTGGTGATGTCTGCATATAGAGTTATCTCTTGCATTGTTGGAAGAGGGTTTTTGCTATGACCAATGCGTTCTCTTGGCAAAACTATTAACCTTTGCCCTGCTTCATTTTGTATTCCAAGGCCACACTTGTCTGTTTTCCAGATATCTCTTGACTTCCTACCTTTCCATTCCAGTCCCCTGTGATGAAAAGGACATCTTTTTTTGGTGTTAGTTCTAGAAGGTCTTGTAGGTCTTCAGAGAACTGTTCAACTTCAGCTTCTTTGGCATTAGTGGTTGGAGCATAGACTTGGATTACTGTGACGTTGAATGGTTTGCTGCTGCTGCTGCTAAGTCGCTTCAGTAGTGTCCGACTCTGTGTGATCCCATAGATGGCAGCCCACCAGGCTCCCCTGTCCCTGGGATTCTCCAGGCAAGAACACTGGAGTGGGTTGCCATTTCCTTCTCCAGTTGAACGGTTTGCCTTGGAAACAAATCAAGATCATTCTACTGTTTTTGAGATTGCATCCAAGTACTGCATTTTGGACTCTTGTTGACTGTGAGGGCTACTCCATTTCTTAAGGGATTCTTACCCACAGTAATAGATCTAATGGTCATCTGAATTAAATTTTCCCATTCCAGCCCATTTTAGTTCGCTGATTCCTAAAATGTCAATGTTCACTCTTGCCACCTTCTATTTGACTACTTTCAATTTACCTTGATTCATGGACCTAACATTCTAGGCACTTATGCAATATTATTCTTTATGGCATCATACTTTACTTTCACCACCAGACACATCCACAGCTGGGCACTGTTTCTGCTTTGGCTCAGCTTCTTCATTCCTTCTGGAGCTATTTCTCCCCTCTTCTCCAGTAGCATATTGGACACCTACCAACCTGGGTGGGGCAGGGTGTTCATCTTTCAGTGTCATAGCTTTTTGCCTTTGCATACTATTCAAACTGTGTGTTTATATGGGTGTATTAAAGGACAAGCATAGATTCCTTTGTAGTGCAGAAGCTTTTAAGTTTCATTAGGTCCCATTTGTTTAGTTTTGCTTTTATTTCCAATATTCTGGGAGGTGGGTCATAGAGGATCTTGCTGAGATTTATGTCGGAGAGTGTTTTGCTTATGTTCTCCTCAAGGAGTTTTATAGTTTCTGGTCTTACATTTAGATCTTTAATCCATTTTGAGTTTATTTTTGTGTATGGTGTTAGAAAGTGTTCGAGTTTCATTCTTTTACAAGTGGTTGACCAGTTTTCCCAGCACCACTTGTTAAAGAGGTTGTCTTTTTTCCATTGAATATCCTTGCCTCCTTTGTCAAAGATAAAGTGTCCATAGGTTCGTGGATTTATCTCTGGGCTTTCTATTCTGTTCCATTGATCTATATTTCTGTCTTTGTGCCAGTACCATACTGTCTTGATGACTGTGGCTTTGTAGTAGAGTCTGAAGTCAGGCAGGTTGATTCCTCCAGTTCCATTCTTCTTTCTCAAGATTACTTTGGCTATTCGAGGTTTTTTTGTATTTCCATACAAATTGTGAAATTGTTTGTTCTATTTCTGTGAAAAATACCATTGGTAGCTTGATAGGGATTGCATTGAATCTATAGATTGCTTTGGGTAGAATAGCCATTTTGACAATATTGATTCTTCCAATCCATGAACACGGTATGTTTCTCCATCTGTTTGTGTCCTCTTTGATTTCTTTCATCAATGTTTTATAGTTTTCTGTGTATAGGTCTTTTGTTTCTTTAGGTAGATATACTCCTAAGCATAGATAACTATCTTCAGATTAATGGTCTCCTTGGAAAAACAATTGAGAATTTAAACTCTTTGTACTTCTTGTACTTGCTTAAGAAAATATACTGATTGCTGTCAAATATTGTATGTTATCTCAACTTCTATGCCAGGTCCTCTTAATAGTGATTGCTTTCTTTCCTTCCTCGTTCCCTTTAGCCACCTCAGATTGGAATTTTCATGATTTTCTCTATACTATCACAATCTTTTGCTTGTATCTCTGTTTGTGAACACATCCATTTTCCCATCTAGGTTTCTTTAAGACCAAAATATGTACCTTTGTATTTTCCCAGAATCTGAGTCTAAGCCTTTTACACAGTAATTCTTCAATAAATACAGATAACTTTTACTAGATTAGGAATACTGACAGAGGGATTTCATGGAGTGGATTACGCAATATAATTTCCCCCTACTTAATCTAAATGGTAAGGCTGGTATCATCCTTAAACTAGGAAATAAAGTACCAGCAGTCATTAAGAGCATTAGCTCTACAGCTGGACTGTGTGGGTCTGTAATCCTGGCTCTTCACTTCGTCTCAAAATCGTCATCTATAAAAGGTGATAAAAGTTGGACATCCCTCACAGAGTGTCAAGACTATATAAGTTAGCTAGTACATGCAGAGTTGTTAGGGCTTACACAAATTAAACTTCAGCAGTGAAGATAAACAGAAAACACAGAGATTTTCACTGGGAAATTAAGAAAGACATGTTAATAGAGTAATTTTTAAGTTCGAATTTGATACCTAGAATTTCATTAGTACTTTATAGGTCAGTGAGCTATTATAACACATCATCATGGATGTTATAACTTCTCAGAAACACTTTTATTATATGAGATATCACTAATATCAGAAAAAATCTTGTCCAGTAATTTCATCAAAATAATTACTCTTATTTCACTAAGTATACAATTTTGGAAAATACTGTGTTATAAAAAGTGAAAGTGTTAGTCACTCAGTCATGTCCAACTCTTTGCTACCCCATGGAATGTAGGCTGCCAGGCTCCTCTGTCCATGGACTTCTCCAGGCAAGAATACAGTAGTGGATAACCATTCCCTTCTCCAGGAGATCTTCCCAACCCAGGGATCAAACCTGGGTCTCCTGCACTGCAGGCAGATTTTTGCTGTCTGGGCATAGAAAAAATAACTTTTGTATGAGTTTTGTCTGTCCCATGAGATTTATCCTAGAACACTTCTTAAAAAACTTTCATTCCCATAATTTGGGCAAAAACTTAAGATTCTAGGGGTAACAAACTGTCTTTATAACAGATCACTGAGCCTTTAGGGTCTCAGGTTGAATAACATATTTGTCTCACTTTTGTAAATCAAAATGAAACACACAGTTAATGAAATGAAATTGCTAATGAGTTTTTGCACAAATAAAAAGCACTCACTTAACCACCTGTCTAGTACATATTCTGATAATGCATTTAGAAGTTGTAATCAATAAAGTTTTACTCTACTGTCAAGAGCAGCCATAACTTAAATAAACTTGAAGCATCTAACACTCTGTCTTTGTGTTTGTATTTTGATCTTTGTACTTTCAAGTTTAAAGTAAACCTAAATAAAAATTTAAAAATTGAGAACAAGTAAGAGAATATTTTCAAGATTCATCCTCCAAAATATTCCTTTGATTATTCTTTATAACCTCTGTGCTTTATTAATCACCCAAATTTTTTATTAACTAAATATTAGTCATTTTGTACCTTAGATTTTTTAATATAGTCTTTGTAAAGTAAAAATAATTGTCCACTGATTATGAAAAAAGAATTTCTAAGTTTAGTCTCTCACTAATTTGATCTAATAATCAAAGTCAATATAAATCTTGACTTGGAAACATGGAAATGAAACTCGAGTTATTGCTTTATGATCCTTTATACTTTTGTGTATCTTGAAAATATTCAAAATATGCCAAAATATGGAAGCAGCCACTGGTTCAAAAGATAAAGAAGATGTGGTGTATATACATACAATGGGATATTACTCAGCCATTTCACTTTTCACTTTCATGCATTGGAGAAGGAAATGGCAACCCACTCCAGTGTTCTTGCCTGGAGAATCCCAGGGACGGAGGAGCCTGGTGGGCTGCTGTCTATGGGGTCTCACAGAGTCGGACACGACTGAAGCGACTTAGCAGCAGCAGCAGCAGCATAGAGCATCAGGCTCCTCTGTCCATGGAACTCTCCAGGGAAGAACACTGGGGTGAGTTGCTATTTCCTTCTCCAGGGGCTCTTCCTGACCCAGAGATTGAACCTGAGTCTCCTACACTGCAAGCAGATTCTTTTACCATCTGAATCACCAGGTAATCCTATAAAAAAGAATGAAATCTTGTCATTTGAGATAATGTGCGTGGACTGAGAGGGTATTATGCTAAATGAAATGTCAGCCAGAAAAAGAGGAATATTGAATAATTTCATTCATAGGTGGAATATAAAAACAAAACAAATAAGCAAACATAACAAAACAGAAATCATTACAGACATGGAGACAAACAGGTGGTAGCCAGAAAGGGAGATGAGAGGAAGGAAATAGATGAGGGGGACTAAGAGGTACAAAATTACACTCGCAAAGAAAATGAATCACAGGAGTGGAATATAGCCAATAACAATGTAATATCCTTGTGTGCTGACATATTGTAAGTGGAAAGTCAAATTTACATTTGAAATTTAGGCTGTCCATTTCATATTGGCAATTGCTACTACTGCTACTTCTAAGTCACTTCAGTTGTGTCCGACTCTGTGCAACCCCATCCCTGGGATTCTCCAGGCAAGAACACTGGAGTGGGCTGCCATTTCCTTCTCCAATGCATAGAAGTGAAAAGTGGCAATAGATGTTCCTATATTTAAAATAATAGTAATAGAGCTGTGATTTCATCTAGTTTTTCTTAGTGATTGTGGAAGATGCTACTTTGTGAGTTGGTATGAAATTAATGGGGCTTCCCAGGTAGTGCTAGTCATAAAGAACCTGCCTGCTAATGCGGGAGATATAAGAGACATGGGCTCAATCCCCGGTTAGGAAAGCCCCTGTAGGAGGAAATGGCACCCCACTCCAGTATTCTTGCCTGGAGAATCACATGCACAGAGAAGCATGGAGGGCTATAGTCCATAGGGTCACAAAGAGTGGGACATGGCTGAAGCAATTTAGCATGCACACATGGAATTAATGATAAGCTACTTTCATGTGTAATGTTTAACGAATGACTTTAAAGAACTAAAAAATTATTAGATATCAAGAGAATTCAAGAGATTGATTTTGAAAGTCATTTAAATTAACAACAAATAGAAAGACTTTAAATAGTCAAAGCAATCCTAAGAAAGAAAAATGGAACTGGAGGAACCAGACAACCTGACTTCAGACTATACTACAAAGCTATAGTAATCAAAACAATATGGTATTGAGACAAAAATAGAAATATAGACCAATGGGACAGGATAGAAAGCCCAGAAATTCATCATCATACCTATGGTCAATTAATCTATAACAAAAGAGGCAAGAATATACAACGGAGAAAAGACAGTCTCTTCAATAAGTGGGGCTAGAAAACTGGACCAGTTACATGTAAAAAAATAAAATTAGAACATTCTCTAGCACCATACACAACAATAAAATCAAAACAGATTAAAGACCTAAGTATAATACTGGACACTATAAAACTCTTGGAGGAAAACAGAGAGGGAAAATTATTTGACATAAATCACAGCATATTTTTTTATCCACCTCCTAGAGCAATGAAAATAAAAACAAAAACAAATAAATGGAACCTAATTAAATTTAAAATCTTCTACACAGCAAAGGAAAACATCAACAAATTGAAAAGACAACCACAAAATGGGAGAAAATTATTTGCAAATAAAGCAATAGACAAGGTATTAATCTCCAAAATATACAGCAGTTCATGAAGTTCAATATCAGAAAAACAAATCAAAAATTGAGCAGAAGATCTAAACAGACATTTCTCCAAAGAAGCCACATAGATGGCTAAGAGGCACATGAAAAGTTGCTCAATATAACCAATTATCAGAGAAACGCAAATCAAAACTACAATGAGGTTCACTTCACACTAGTCAGGATGACCATCATGAAAGTATATAAACAATAATTGTTGGAGAGATTTCCCTGGTGTCCAGTGGCTAAGACTCCATGTTCCCAATTTAGGGGGCCCAGGTTCAATCCCTGGTCAGGGAACTAGATCCAATGTGCCAGAACTAAATATCCTGCATGCCACTAAAAAGATTGAAGATCCCATATGCTGCAACTATATCAGGACAGAAAAAATAAATTAATTAAATAGATAATAAAATAAAAATAATAATAAATGCTAGAGAGGGTGTGGAGAAAAGGGAACCCTCCTATACTGTTGGTAAGAATGTAAATTCCTAAATGTAAATGTATAACCACTATGGCAAACAGTATGAAGGTCCCTTAAAAAATGAAAAACAGAACTATCCAATGATACAACAATCCCATTCCTGGGCATATATTCAGGGAAAACCATAATTCCAAAAGATAACATGCATCCCAATGTTCATTGCAGTACTGTGTACAATAGCCAAGACATGAAAGCAACCTAAATGTCCATCGAGGAATGGATAAAGATGTGGTACATATTTACAATGGAATATTACTCAACCACAGAAAAGAATGAAATAATGCCACTTGGAGCAACGTGGGTGATCCTAGAGATTATCATGCTAAGTGAAGTCAGAGAAAGACAAATATATGATATCATTCACATATGGAATCTAATTTTTAAAAGTGATTCAAATGAATTTATTCACAAAACAGAAACAGATTTCCAGATACAGGGAAAAAAAACTAAAAAGTTTTCCAAAGGGGAAATGTGAGGGGGAGGGATAAATCAAGAGCTTAGAATAAACATACATGTACTACTATATGTAAGATAACCAACAAGGACCTACTGTATAGCACAGGGAATGCTACTCAATATTCTGTGATAAACTATATGAGAAAAAAATTTAAAAAAGATTTAATATATGCATACATATAACTAAATTACTTTGTGGTACATGTGAAACTAACACAACACCGTAAACTATACTCCAATAAGGTCAAAATTAAGACAACAATAAATAGAAAGCTTTATTTTAAAATCTTTTTAATCGCGGGCTGCTACTGAATGAAAAGTAATAAACACAAAAAGAAGTTCATTTTGCATACTAATATTAGAGATTAAAAACAGATGAAACTGGAGTTCTAAAGCAGTGTGCTAATTTATCTTTATAAAATATGAAGTGGACAAGCTTGATTATTGAATTGATTGGTTAATGCTTTAAATTCTTATTTCCTTCTCACAAATATGGTAAAGTTATAAAAGAAGGCTAGAGACAATAAACTAGACATGTTTGAAGAGATTGGCAATTTAAATGTGAATAAAGGTCCATCATTCAGTAACAAGGCAAATGACAATAACAAATACAATTAAAAATGCCAGGACTTCAGATATCTTGAGAATCTACTGTGCATTATTGTGAAAATATACACCTGAGGAAACAATATGCCTATTTTTGAATATAGTAAACATATAAAATACCTCCATATCAAGTTGTAAAACCTTAAACACAATATTAGATATCCTAAAAGTTTATCAAGAGTGAAAAAAGTGAAAATCATATATTCTGAACTTATTTTTGTCTAGTGTGCTTCTACATTAAAATAAAGAATTTTCATTTCCATGGGTAAACAAATAGAACAAAGTGTTCAGATTGTGTTTATGCATACATCCAATATTCACAATCATAAAAGTACATGTAATACCATGTGGGATAACTTTGAAAAACTTCTGTACAATAAGAAATGCTATTCCCCAAATTGTAGGTAAAGAACAACAGCCCGTGGTCATTTCTGATGTTGAAGTTTTCCTATTTACTTAAGTATAAATACAATATTTACTTTAAATATTTGCTTAAGTGCTGCTTACAGTATTGTAGTATTCATTTACAATAAATATTCCTTTAGTACCAGTCCTAATAGCTGTGAAATGTTCTCTATTCATATCCTCCTTTCCACAGAGCACCAGCTTTTAGGAAATAAAGCCTGGAACTTAAAAAGCTGATTAGCTAGTCTAGGCTATTGTGGAGGTGGGTCGATACCTTCCACCTGAAAACACAGCAAATTTCTAAGTCTTGCAGACATTGACATACTCTAACCCAGTGCACATTCTGAGTTGACGCTATGGATGATTCAGATCTTCTTCGGTCTTAGTAAGGAGTTAGATTGTACAATCAAGACAGTGAAAAGCCATTGGAAAGTAGTAAGCAGGAGACAGTGACATGACATTTTTAAAACACTCTGTCAGGGTTCTACATGGATTAGTGTGGAGAGAGAAATGTGAGGATGAGGCGTGAGGAATCTGTGTTGGCAGTCCATTGGAGAGCTGATGGTGGGTTCACCAGAGGAGGTAGCACCAAAGATGGTGCAGGATGGACAAATTCAGGATGCACTGGAAACAGGTCTAAAGGACCTTTTGATGGATTACAAGCAGGGCTGGGGAATCAAGAATGAACACTAGGTTTTCTCACATAAGTAATACTGTTATGAGATAAGGAAGACTGAGGACAACAGGGGTTTTTTTTTTTCAAGAGTTGTGATTCAGACATAACAAGTTGGAGGTACTTGTGACCCATTCCTGGGGAGATACAGGAGGGGACCAGAATCACGGATCTGGGGTTCATAAGGTAGGGAAGCCCAGCAGAAAGTTATCAACTAGTGCTCTGAGCTTAGAGTCATTCACCAATTCATCTATCCAACAAGTATCTACTGAGCACTTCTGATGAACCAGGTACTGTTCTAAGTGTTAGCAGAAAACAACACTGAAAAAATTCACATAAAAAGTCTTCCCCTTAAAAAAGAAAAAAAAAGTCTTACCCTTATGGGGCTAATATTCTATGAAGAGATCCTCTAGAAAGAAAATATAGAAGGCAAGAAGAGGATCCAGGACTGACCTCTGGGGCATCCCACCCTGATTGGATGACAGGACAAGTAATGGCCCACAGAAA
The DNA here is from genome assembly GCF_963930625.1 of Muntiacus reevesi. NCBI lineage: Eukaryota > Metazoa > Chordata > Mammalia > Artiodactyla > Cervidae > Muntiacus > Muntiacus reevesi. Next base: position 37,720,990 of record NC_089263.1, read on the forward strand.
ATAGAGTGGAAAACCTACCCAGAGAAGAAAATAAACCAGAAGACTGTGATGTCACAGAAGCCATGAGAAAAAAGTGACTCACGCATTTAAATTCTTTTTTCAACAACAGTTCAACTTTGTAAATGTCTGCTGAGGTGTGGAGAAAGATTAGAAGCAGAAAATGATTTTTAAATTAGGTGACAAGGACATTGTTTGTCTCCTTAAGAGTCAGTGAAATGGAAGACTGAATCTGTATTTAAGCAGCGTGAGGCAAAAATAGAGGGGACAGTTACAAACTGGAGGCAGTAAGTGTGGTCTTTTGGTAAGTTTTACTGTCCAGGAAAGTTGAGAAGTTGGCAAGTAACTGGAGGACAAAGAATTAGAGTTAGATATCATGTCTGAAAGCCCTAACCAGAGTGTATGGTACATAGTTAACACTCAGTAAACATGACACACTATTTTTGATGATAGGTGAGATTTAAATTTAATAGTTTGGATCAAAAAAATAATTTACTGATAAGGACTGTCACAGAAACTGAGAGTTACAGATTTTCCACTGGAAGTCTTTTTTAAAAAAAATTAATTTATTTATTTTAATTGGAGGCTAATTACTTTACAATATTGTAGTGGGTTTGCCATACATTAACATGAATCAGCCATGGGTGTACATGTGTTCCCCATCCTGAACCCCCCTCCCAATCCCATCCCTCTGGGTCATCCCAGTGCACCAGCCCTGAGCACCCTGTCTCATGCACCAAACCTGGACTGGTAATCTAGTTCACATATGGTAATATATATGTTTCAGTGCTATTCTCTCAAATCATCCCACCCTCGCCTTCTCCCACAGAGTCTAAAAGTCTGTTCTTTACATCTGTGTCTCTTTTGCTGTCTCGCATTTAGGGTCATCGTTACCATCTTTCTAAATTCCATATATATGTTTTAATATACTACATTGGTTTTTTTCTTTCTGACCTACTTCACTCTGTATAACAGGCTCCAGTTTCATCCACCTCATTAGAACTGATTCAAATGCATTCTTTTTAATAGCTGAATAATATTCCATTGTGTATATATACCACAGCTTTCTTATCCATTTGCCTGCCAATGGGCATCTAGGTTGCTTTCATGTCCAAGTTATTGTAAACATCCACCAGATGTCTTAAAATTAGTTTAGAGTACATAAAGTCTGAATTCACAAATGAAAAAAAAACAAAGTATCAATAAAGATACGTAGCACTTTTCATCTATTAAATTGGCCAGTTTTAAAGTATAATATTCAGTGTTGATAAAGGTGCAAGGAAATGAATCTTCAACTGAATGTATAGGAATATAACCTTTCTGAAAAGTAAATTCATATATATTAAAACCTTAAAAGTGTGCTTGCTTTTAGTTTTCTTTTTTCCATGAATCTCATTTAGTATATTTAACAGAAGAGAAATTATAAAATTAAAGAAACACAGAAGTCAGATATGTGTTTAAAAACCTAGAAATACACATTTCCTTTAAGTAGCATCTGATGTGGGGCTGTTTGCATAAATGTGGTGAAATACCCTTCCATTCAGTCTTTTTTTTTTAAACCTCCAGGCTAATTGTTATAAAACTCTATACTTAATGCCAGCCTTCAAGACCACCCGGAGTTTTCTGCATGAAGCAGAACGTTCACCTTCTTAGTTGGATGAGCTTCTGGGAGCACAAATACCCAAGCGGCAGTCTCTGGGTTGGTTTTGCTTGTTTTTCTCTATTTTCAGAAATAGTGCCACATTACTGTTCATATTCATCAGAGTCATTAATGGTTAGGAATCTGTTTCTCCCAATAGTCCCTGTCTCTCTTTTAGAGCAACCCTACTTTAAACTGAGCCTACATGCCGCAACCACCAAAGCCAGCGTGCTCTGGAGCCGGTGCTCCGCAACAAGAGAAACCTCTACAACAGAGAAGCCTCCAAAACGAGAAGCCCCAGCACCGCAGCTAGAGAAAGCCTGAAGCCATAAGCCATAGTGAACCCCGGCACAGCCAAAAACAAAAACAAAACAACAACAACAGAACAGTACAGCTCAAATCTGGGCTGCTTGCGTGGGGCTCAAATAGCCTTACCAAATAATTTTGCTTTGTATAAAATTTGGTGGCCCTGGAATACAGCTGGCATGCTGAAAGGGAGAATTCCTTGAAGGACTACAAAACCAGTCCAGTGTCTTGGAATGAGTTGATTCTGACATGATGGGGATCACTGCTGATCTCATAAAACTAGAATCTTCAGACTTTTGCTGGCTAGACACAGGGCACATTTCACAATGCAGTGCTGTTACATTTTCTTCTTGAAACTTGAGTTTTTTACACCAGCCCATAATATCTTATTTTTAGCACCTGACAAGGTTTGAGATGTTTTTATTATTTCATTTGCATTTTAGAGTAATGTGATCCCCGTTTAAGGTATTGAGAAACTCAGTTTCAGAGACTGCATCCCCTATGTAATAATAAAACTGCTTTATAAGATTTCTTTAACCATCCTGAGCAAAAACCCCAAATGCGGCACAATACGTGGCAGAAAGGCTACAAAGCGTGAGTGGGTATGAGGGTGTTACATCAACTTACCTCTGCCCTTTAAAGGCCGCTGGGAATACTTGGGCAAGGCTATCTTTGCACTAGCTGCTTCTTACATATGGCCCAAAGCATGCTTCCGGCACCAGTGTCTTTGGAAGAGGTGTGAAAAAACTTCTCTCTGAGTCCAGGAGAGTGGGCTGTTCAAATCCTCCTGGAGACAAAAGAAAGAATTGGTTCCAGTGCCTTTTTCAATCCTAACAGCTTTCAGATGACACATTGGGAGTCATTTATACAGACTTGAATATACCCAAAAGCATTCCTCGCCAAGCCTTCCCACAGTCTACATGAGCCAATGCAGATCACTTTATTTAAAAAGGTTATATGTTATGTAAAACCCACACAACTAGCTGTCTTAGCTTTTTCTCTACCCCTACTTGGACTTCTGCGGGGTTTCCTCCATATTTTTCATCTTTAACTATAGACTGACTGATTTATAGTCACCCATAAAACAATGTTCACTTTAATAGCCCACCTTACAAAGGTCCTAACCATTGGAAGTTCAGCTCAGTTCATCAATAACCTACTACTTAGTAGTCATTTCCCCGGACGGTCAATAAGCAAATTATAATTTAAAAGTGACACTCCTGGGGATCTTTTTTTATAGACTAGTAAATCAAACCAATACACAGTGCAGTTTATTCGTTAAAATGTTGCTTTTTTTTTTTTTTCTGATAGGAAACCCTCAGGGTCATCTTTGAATTCCTGCCTTGACCTGTGAGTCAACTGTATTTAACCTCTTGCTACAGGTGGATGCTTCAGCAAGATGTTTTTTCCTGCTAGTTCTTCTCAGCAACTAGAAATTCTGTCTTATATCTTTTTTAAAGGTAACAGCTCTAAGGAGTATATTCTAGCACCAAAAGGTACTATTTGAAGTGACATATTGGATTGGTGAGACATTGCTGGCCACATCTAGAACAGACAGCCTACCTCCACTTAAAGGGCTTGGAGGGCACTCTTTCTTCCAACATATAAGTGTGAAAATAAAGTTTTATTCCTAACTATCTGTTATTATAGCTACTGTTTTAAGAGTGATACCTTTCATTCTGTTGTGGTAACAAATGGCTACTTTGTTTTTTGTTCATATTTACAATAAGCCATTAGATAGGTAGCTTTAAAAGAGATCTACATGGTTAATGTTTTAGAGATGATAGGTATTATAATTCCCTACCATGCTACAGACCTGACCCATCTCATGATCAAATTTCACTGAAATAGCAACAAGGGGAAACATGGACAAATTATTTGCCAGTGGGCATTGGTCACCCATGATGTTTAGCTCCCTTTATTTTATCTGCCTTAAAACATCATTTTTATTCTGCCTTAATTAAGCCTATATGATTTTCATTAACATAAATTCTGGTTCAAATAATTCCAGGTTCAATTACTGTTATGTAATTTCTGGCTCTGCTTGTTGGTTGACCAGCAATTGAATGTTTCATATGCAAATACAGTTAAAATGCGATTCCCCTATTTTGAGAACATATAGCAAAACTAGGTCTTTATAAATATAAATATGTTAAAACCATTAAAGAGAAATATATATTCATAATTTTATTCATAGCTTGAGTATAAATTTATATTTTAAGGAGTATAATTTAAATTTTATGAATATAAACTAAATTTTATTTATAAATTAAGAGTTCAAGTTCATATATATGTGTGTGCACATTTTTTCTTAGATTTTTTAAATGCACACTTATGAAAATATGTATACATACTCAATTTCTAGATTTCATGTTGGAGTCTGCTGGTAAGTGCAATAAGCAATTTTTTCAAATCAGTTTTTTATTATTTATTTGCTAGAAATGAAAACAACATGAAATTATGCTTTAATAGTGGATTGCCAATGCAATTATAAGTTATTTTCCCCAACCATCTCTATTTTTGGTAGATGATTAGTGCCCCGTGGGATCCAGAGACTTCTCTGATCGAGAGCTGTTTGTTTTCTGCATGCTGCAATTACATATTACACATACACCAATGATGAGTAGCCTCATGTGTGGGGATAAATATGTTATTATAAGTTCAAATGCTTAGATACTTTTTCGATGTTTATTTGAGCTGAGCAAAACATAGTGGTTTGAGTTCACAGGGGGCTTACATAAACCTTTTGGGGGAGAATTTCAGCTCACTGGGGTTTGTAAGCAGATGGCATATGCAAACGATCACACTTCTCCTTGGTGGGAGGAAAGGCATTCTCAGGGTAACAAAATAAGGGAGGGAGGCGCCATGGCAAGTCTGTTCTCAGAGTCTCCACCTGGGCTTTCCCCACAAGGCAAAGGCGCTCAGCATGTTGGCAGGATAGCATCGAATGAGAACACAGCGAGTGCTTCTGTCTCCACCTCCAGGCTGGCCCACCCCCATTCTCCCTCTGGGAGCCTTGGTAGCACGTTGAACCATCCCACTGTTCAGAGCTGAGGTGAAGTTTTGCAGGAATTTGATGAGACTATGTTTAGGAAGGTTAGACCCCAGAACTACCTGTTACTTGCTCTCGCAGAATGCCACGTGTGGGGCTACAAGCAAGAAATAGCTGCAAAATGGGAATCAAAGGACATTTAAAATAGTTGGACCAGCACTCAGTTCTCCAGTGAACAGAACTCTGGAAAATTTGGGTGGGAACACATGTAAGAAAAGCCACCCCGCTACTTCCAACCAGCTCTATCCATTCTCCATCTAAATCTTGGAAGGATCATGGTGTCCTTGGTTTCTACATCTGGAAACTCAAAGCAGTGACTAATAAACTAAGGTAAAGAGACAGGCGAAAAATCTGACCCCAAGGAAAGCCCTAAACCAGTTTACTGAATGCATAAAATTAGGGTGAATGGGGAGCAGAACAAGGGAAAGGGAAAGGAAAAAAGAGAAATATAGGAAATAAAGGCAAGGGGGAATGTTTCTTAATCCCCAGTGACCATACTCACTGGCAAATGTGTCTCACTCAAAATCCTGCAACCTGGAAGAAACCATAGCAATGTTCCCCCTTAGAGGGGAAATGAAGAAAGAAATGGACACAGAAGATGTTTTTGTCCTCTCTTTCTCACCAAACCATTGTGCTTTAAAAATAACCAGGGATGTCTGACCAGACCTCAGCTCATTGTGGGACAGAACCTGGGAATCGGGTACACTCTAGACAGGTCTACAACTTGACAACTGAATGCACACAAACACACCAAAGCTGACTCCTTAAATTTTGGTTAAACTGGAAATAAACTTGTTTATTAAAGGCTAGGAGAGCAGAGAGATGACTGACAAGACTTCACACTCTTACGAGCATGTCTACTCATAATAAATGTATATTTCAAAGGAATTCTTTTCCATCTAGATTAATATGGATCTACTCAGAATGACACGGAAGTCATATGGCTGCAAAGCAAAAACAAAAAGCACTACTATGTTCAAAGAATTTTCCTCCAAGCTCACTTTATACATACTGAAACAATCCTGAAACACAACACCTAAATAGAAAGATCATTTCTCTGTGTCATACCATTTGCCTAGTGGCTGTTACTCTTGAATTGTGATCTTAAACTTGTTCTAGTCTTTTGTATCGATTTCCTTCAAATCCACAAGTGTAACAACTGGCTGCTCAGAGTTGAAGTTCCATCATTTCACTAGTATCTAGCTTATCTCACGATAATAAACACTGTAAATGTGTACAAGTTATTCTATAAATGAAGAAAATTCTATGCCAAATCCTGCAAATCTGGGAGGGGTCCTCAGTAAGTCAGTAGATTATATCTTGGAAGCTGCTAAAACAAAAGAAAAAGAAATACCATTTCCAGTTATTTACGCCTACTGCTTATAACATGCCTAAATTATACTTCTTCTTAATAGCATTGTTGTTGTTCAGTCACTAAGAAGTGTATGACTCTGGGACCCCATGGACTGCAGCACACCAGGCTCCCGTGTCCTTCGCTATCTCCTGCAGCTTGCTCAAACTCATGCCCACTGACTCAGTGACACCACCCATCCATCTCATTCTCTGTCACCCCGTCTCCTCCTGCCTTCAGTCTTTCCCAACATTAGGGTCTTTTCCAGAGTCAGTTCTTTGCATCAGGTGGCCAAAGTATTGGAGCTTCAGCTTCAGCATCAGTCCTTCCTATAAGTACTTGGGGTTGATTTCCTTTAGAACTGACTGCTTTGATCTTCAAACAAGTCAATCCTAAAGAAAATCAACCCTGAAGAGTGAGCATGCACACCTCTAAATGTGAAAGTTGTATCTAATTCGGACAAAAAACACTATTCAGATATATACAGGCTCATAGTGAGTTCTTCACACAGCAGAAACACACCAAGCTTCAAAAGAAAGAAGCTTGGTCTATTGTTACAATAGGATGGGAAAAAAAAAAAAAAAAAAAGGTAATTCCAAAGATGTTGCAAATGAAAAATGAAAAAGGTCTGGTGATCTGGAAAGTGGGCAGGTAAAAATATGAAGATCTTGAAAGTGTATTGAAGATCTGAAAATCATTTCATGTTTAAGTTTTATTACATTAGGTTAACTCTTCATGGACACTGGGACAAACAAGACATTTACAAGGAGAAGTTTTCAGGATTCTTTTATTACAAAGTAGGGCAGATGAGCTGGTTTCTGCAATGAAAGGTAAACCAGAACCTACAAGGCTACTGTGGAAGTCCTGATCTGTGCTTTCAGAAGATAATGGGTCAACTAGAAAAGGACTCATGATGAAGTGGTTTAGTGAAGGCAGATGTGACAAGACGATAAATGTGCGGTACTTAAATTCCCCTGGATAACAAAAATATTAGGTGGGGAAATCAAATTTTAAAAATTGGGTTTTTAACAGTATATATGTGGGTTATTGGACATTAGAGGAAAATATTATTTTCTACATTTATTTTTTCCATATGGAACATCTAGAACTGAAAAAGGGGTTTTAGAGAAAAACTAATGCACACCAGTGGAGTTTAGTTAATAGTAGCAGTAATAATAATAAAATATGAAGTTTAGATTGTAATAATGTATCAAAGTTGGTTCATAAGTTGTGACAAATCACAGTAATGTTAAGGTGTTAGCAAAAGAGTAATATATTGGAACTCTCTGTCCTTCCTTTGGAAATTTTCTGTAAACCTAAAACTATTCTAAAATAAAAGTTTCCTTAAAATTAAAAAAAAAAGTAAAAACCACTTGCTAGCACATGCAAGTTTAATCTAAACACATGCAACTTTGGCCCATGTGTTTAGTTCTTACATGTAGTAAATCCTCAATAAATTATAATTATTTTATGAGTAAATATAAGTAAATGTACAATGTACAAACATTTAAGAGTTTTACATGATTAAAAAGAAAGTTCTAGAAAACACTGATTTAGTGCCTTTTTGGTAGTTGGCTTGGATAAGACAGTGAAAGTTATAGATATTGGGAAATTAATAAGAAAATTTTTACCTCTCTGTACCTTGGTTTCTACATCTGTAAAATGCTGAACCCAAGTTTTCCTTCCTCATAGGCTTTTTGTGAAGAATGGGTTATTAAATGTAAAGTTCTTAGAACAGTGCTTGACATTTAGGAAGAGTCCAATAAGTATTATCTATTATTACCATCATTTTTATTATCATTGTGTTATTATTATATTGAGCCTTGCTGAAGAAAAGAATAATGATGGTACTGGCAAAATGGGGGGGGGGGGACAGTAATTTTGAAGACCAAAATTAATCAGCACAGGAATAAATATCTAGCAGAAATTGGGCAACATGAGATTAGAAAACTTTTTGTAGATGCAAGTATTTAGATATGAGAATAAATAAAATCTCTGAGACTGTGGAGAAAGGAGTAGGTCAAGATCTCAGATTTATAAAAGTAATCACAGTTAAAGGGTAGAAAAAGGTAGAGAACCTCATGAAGGAAAAGAAGAAGAAGAAGAAATAGAAATGATGAACTGATCAGGCTATTAAAGTCTCAGAATGGAAGAGAATATGAGCTTATTAAAAAAAAAAAAAAGGAAAAAAGGAGGTCAGCCATATGGAAGACCTCAGAAGACATCAAAGATTTAAGAAAAGCAGGAAGATACACTCAGAGCCTGAAGCAAATAGTCCAAGCCAATGAATGGTCTTATTCATTATGTATACTATTTTTGTTCTTCACCCCATGAATATTTTGTGTAATTCATTCATTGATGTTTGCCACACAGTAGGCATTCAATATTATGTGGTGAATTAAGGAACAAACAATTCTCAAATCAGGTCAATAAACTTTAAAATAGTCTGTATTGTAATACAATTGGTGCATCAATGAGAAAGTATCTACTGTCAAAAATTACTTGACAATACTGTCTTGTACTGGGCTTCCCAGGTGGTGCTAGTGGTAAAGAACCCACAGACATAAGAGGTGCAGATTTGATCCCTGGGTTGGGAAGATCGCCCAGAGAAGGGCATGGCAACCCACTCTAGTATTCTTGCCTGGAGAATCCCATGGACAGAGGAGCCTGGCAGTCTATAGGCAAGAATACTGGAGTGGGTTGCCATGCCCTCCTCCATAGGGTGGCACAGAGTCAGACACAATTGAAGCAACTTAGCATCACGTACGCAATACCTTTCACTAAGAAAAAAATGGAAACTTGAACTGTAGAATTTCAAACTGGCAATAACAGTTTTATTATTTCCAGGAAAAAAATTCCAATAATAAATAAGAGCAAGTAAGTCTAGCATTAATTACATTTAGCTTTTTATACAGAGAAATGGATATCTTTTCCAGCACCTCCAAGACTATAATTATCCTATACAGTCTTCTCACCTTTGTGCTCATTGTAAAATAAACTTTTATGACAATTTGGAAGCAAAATTTCTGATTTTTAGATAAATTTGGAGTCTGGAGTGGTAGACAACAAAAGAATACCGAAGTCAAATCTTGTTTGAAGATTAGATTATCGATATTCTTTATGATAATAATAAAATATGAGGTCAAATATCTTACAGAAATAGAGGGGGAAAAGAAATAGGATGTAAAAATTTCCATACCACTAGAGAAACGTTTTAAGGCAAAGTCTACATGATCATATAAGTCAAAAATTAAATGGATGCAAATAACATTAAGAGAAAGCAAAACATAAGATGTTAGGAATAAGATATATAAGAGGTCATAATAAATATGAATGGACTAAAAAGTCTCTTTTAAAAGACCAACATTCAGTTTGAATAAACAAAAAGTAAAATCCATAAATGCTATTTTTAGAGACATACTTAAAATTATTTTAAAGATTTAAGAAAGATTAAAGCAAGTAAAAAGATATCAGAAATGAAAATAAAGCAAGTTTGAAAATATTAATAATATATCAGTAAGTGTCCTGGCAAAAATTATTTAGTACAGTCAGTTTGGAGTTTAAATAAAATAAAATTTGAAGAGAGTTTAATAAAAAGAAAGGATGGGCAGAGTTTAGGAAGACCACTGCTATTTATAGCAAGAAATTCTTACAACCTGTAAGTCTGCATGGGTAAAAGAAAGGAGCTATTATTGGAACACACAGGCTATAAGGATAGGGCAATCTGCCAGGAGTGGTGACCTTTGGTCAAGACCTAGAGACACATGGCAACTCCACGAGGAAGGAGTCGTGGAAGAGGTATCCCAACTTCCCTCACCTCCCTCCCTCCCTCCCTGAGATGTCTTGCCAGCAGTTCTTGTCAGCCTAACACAACCAGAAACCAGGGAGCAGGGTCACTTCTTGATGCAAGTGGTCCATACAAGAGGCAGAGAAGAACAGAAGAGGGTGGAGCGTGGATCTGGGAGGAAAGTATACAATTTCCAGGAGAGATAGTCATAAAAAAATGAGTAGAAATCAACTTAAAATCATTAAATGAAGAGAAGTGGGGGGTGGATATTTTATAAGTTTAAAAATTTCAAAGATACATGGCCAGGAGGAGCTCTTATGCACCAGTAAAGGTATCACTGAAATATACAAGGCAAAAAAAAAAAAAAAAAACAGTGTAAGAATAATCTGATCAAACTTTGATTGTGGAGAGAGGTAGCTTAAAATTTGACATGACTAGAACTGAATCAATGATTGACAAATGTGCTTGGTAAACATACACCAAGAGCTTTGTACCTAACTGAGAAACCTATTTTTTTCTAAAGACATATAAAAAAATTAATCATCCACTAAGAAACAAAATAAGCCTCAGTAATTTCCAAAAGAATATATTTATAGAACACATTCTCTTAGCACAATTCAATAATGACTGGAATTCACTAAGCACTAATTTTGCATTCTAATTTAATTCACATACTACTATAAGGGAGATGTTATTATCCTCATTTCAAAAATGAAGAAATTCTAAAACTGAAGGAAAAACCATACTAAATTTCAAAGTGCCGTGGAGATAGTAAATGCATTTAAATATCAGCTATATATATTCTTTCAGCAGAATGAAATGACAAAGATAATGAGAAGACAGCACCAGAATATAATATATATAATATACACAGATTATATATGTATATGTGTGAAGATATATATATATATATATCTTTCAAGAAAAATGAAATGGAACAGAAGGAAGAGTCAAATAAAGAAAATTCTCTGAAGACTCAATTGTTCAAGATCAAAGAGCCCGCTTGGTACCAAGCAAAATGAAAGGAGAACCATGACTAAACACATCCTGTGAACCTTTTTTTCTGTTTCAAAGGCTGCTAACCTTACTAATCATGAGCCTGAAACTTTGAAAGCCTAATAATCATAAATATATTGAATATTTAAACATACGGGAAAGATCTCACCTGAAAAGAACACTTAAAATTTCCCTTCTACCTATTCTCTGGGTACTCTCTCTTCTGGGCAAACTCACCCATGAACTGAGATCATGGCTTTTTTGAGGTCCCCTTTCAAATACTGCAGCTATTCACTTGAGGTCTATTACAATCCTCCTCTGCAGTTTTATTAGGTATCTTTCAAAATGCATTGAAATATGCAATTCATGACTTGAATATTATTTTGAAATTTTATGTTTGGAAGCAAGCTATAGAACAATGATTCTGTTTATGTTGAAAAGAAACTTACGCTTGTGTGTTCGTGTGTGTGTGTGTGTAAAGAAACAAAATGAAACTGGAAGGACACAAACATAAAGAGTGGTTACCTGAAGGATATTCAAAATTTTGTGAAGATCTAAACTATTGAGCTAAAGAATAGTCCCAGTCTCATCCAGAATAGCAGATACAGATCCCGCATCCTCAGCAATTAGCCAACATAATTAGTCTAAGTGAAAAAAATTCAAATATACAAGAACCTGTATTGAAGTCAGGTTAACTTTGTCTGACGCTATTTCAATGCACAGACCAATTAAGTGGAAAATATTATTTAGAAAATCGCCATGATCTCTAGCCAAATTTCTTAGCTAAAGTTCACTGTAGTAGCTTCCGCCAAAACATAAATGCCTCTTTAAAAATTGAAAACTTTTGTTGCGGCATTTTTGTCATGTCCATACATTTGTGGCTCAGTCAGCAGTAGCAATTGTGATTTCCTGTGGTTTCTTAAGATAGCCCACTGAGTTGAGAGAGTTGTTATTTCTGAGTTCCTGCAGGTCACAAAGCTACCTAGAAAGTGATACATGTAAACACTCACATCTTATTCACTTCCAACCCATTCATTAAAACAAACAGCATTTGCCTGCTACATAGCCTACTTTTACAATCTTGTTTTTCAGTTTTGCTATCAATGAATTTACTGTTTTTTAATGTCTCAGTCACTGTTCAATAAATTCCTTGAGCATAAAGATCAAAATTTTTTCATTGCTCTGTCCTTAATACATGACATTTATTTATCTATGTCTGGCACAGAGAAATAGAAATAAATATTCTATGGGTGGATTAAATGATGGGTGCATGAAATGAAGTATTGATGAATAGATGGATGGATGGCTATATTCACTTACAACTTTCAGTACTATTTCATCAGAAAGAACTTAATGTAAAGGATTTCTAGTACTCTGGAGAAGAGCATGGCAACCCACTCCAGTATTCTTGCCTGGAGAATCCCATGGACAGAGGTGCCTGGCAGGCTACAGTCCATAGAGTCACAAAGAGTCGGACACGACTGAAGCGACTTAGCACGAACAAATTAATGAATTAGTAAACAGCCCTTGCTAACATTTAGGCATTGTCCTGACTTTACTGTGTTGATATGTTATAATAAGAATACAGTTTATAAATCTCACCCTCCAAAAAGGTTAATCCAAGTGATTAACAAGTAACATCATTTATGAGAAATTGAGTATATTTCCATCTTCAGGTCAACTATTTTCATTGGTTCTTTCATTTCCCTTTTCTCAATTCTCTAAAAAATTATTTCTCAATCTTTTCTAACAAGGGTTATCAAATAATGCTAAGAATTTATTTCCAAAGGTGTCCTAAAATATGTTTTTGAATTCCTCTAATACCAACATTTCCATTAAGCCTGCTATAATGTGTCTGAATTCAAGATTGACAGTCTCCATAAAGTGATAGAGAAAATCCTCCTCTTGAGCCCGTCACTCTCAAGAAGACTTTGCCAAAAACTGAAAATCATTTTTACTTTATTTCTGTACTATCAGCCCAGCTGTAGGTTAATCATCCTATGACCTGTTGCTCACTGAATTAAACCAAAATGACACTAGTGAACAAAACTGAACAAGCTAACCATATATATCCCAGAATGGGAGAGAGTATTTTCATTGTGTTCTCAGTCTTAGCAAAAGAGGTAGAGACGAGCAGTTAAAGTAATACTTTTACACTAAAAAAAAAAAATCCACTTCTGGATGTTTTCCTGTTTTGTTTTAAATCACCATTAAAAATCAGTAAAGGAACAATAAGAAGGGAAATCAGAGTCTAAGCTCAGATCTATGAAATTAGGCTCACTGTCTGTTGAATACACCCTACACCTGTTACATTTTGCCACTGGAACAGGATAAGAATTGTAACTAAATGGATTATGCTGCATTTTACTAGAAACAAATTACCCAATACTACCATTTATGAGTTAAGATTTCCTGTAAGAAAATAGTGCAGGAAAAAAAGAGGGATTATTTCATATCTTTGAAGGGTGTTTTATCACACTGTGCAATTGCATGCAATTTAACACCTAAACTGCTTAAAGTGCAAATGATATCAACGAGTCCACCCTAAGGGCCTGGTAATAGTCCTGCGTTTGTGCTGCTAGAGCTGGTTTTTTGTCAGCACTTCCATTATAAGTCCAGTCTTTCAGGATTTTTTTTCCACTCAACCATGAAAATTTGCTGTAGTTTACAACTTGGCATAGCAGTTTCAACTTAACAGCTCCTATTTTTCTTCCAGCTATTTTGTCCCAAAAGAAGTCAGCTGGCCATCTCTTTGGTTTGTAAAAGAAAGAAGAAAAAGAAGAATTTTTACTCTAAATTATAGGAAATAAATTTCAAACTAGTAGTTAATTCATCAAAAATTTTATCTAATCTCATTGGTGCTAAGAGAGTTTTACCCCTACAGGCCCATATCTTCGGCAGCCTCCTAAAATATTTGAGGGAAAATAACTACTCCTTTCCAAAGTAACCACTCGCCTGTCAAGTTTTCCTCAGTTCATATATTGGGCCAGAAAGTTCATTTGGATTTTTTCATAAGATGTTACAGAAAACCCAAAATTTTTTAGCCAACCCAATACACTGGTGCTACAATAGAGAAATAAGGAATGTTTCATAAATGGTCAGAGAAATCTCAAAAGGATGATTCCAGAGAAATAGAAACAGAAAACATTATAACTGCACTTGGTTAATTGCTTCCTAGAACCACACACCCCCACAGAAGGGACAGCTTAGAACCTTAGGGGATTGGAACCAGAGTGTCCAGATATAGATGTTCACACTTTTCTGATGTCTTTCTCTTCTCTTCTGGATAAAGATCATTCTCTTAAGTGCTTTTCTGGAAGATTCTTCCTGTTTCTCAAGAGAAATAATTTTTCATCCCCATCTTTAGTTTTCATAGTGAAAAATACACATTTAGCCCCTTTTTGTTCTCTAGACAACCAAAAACACAACTTTACATATGGTAGTCCAACACTGGCTGCAAATGAAATATCATCCTTTCTCATACACACATCAATGGTGTGATCAGTGTCCTTAAGCAAACATATTTACACATTTAATTCATCCCAAATTTTTATTCAAATATGCAGTGAGGCAGATATCTATTTTCATTTTCTTCTCAATGGTTGTTCATTTCTCCCAAACCATTCACTGAAAAGCCTTATTTTCCCTATATAACTGAAGTCCTACTTACCTATTTATTTAAGTAGACAGATACATACCTCTTTCAGTAAAGTTTTTGAGGTACACACATACACATCAATATATTATGTGTATGCACACATATATATCATTTTTACAAAACTAATTCCTATGTATTTTATAGTCATTAATGCAAGTGTGATTGAAATCTTTCCTGACACCATATTTTCTAGCTAGTTTTCACTGGTATAAATAAAAAACTTATTGAGTTTTGCATATTTATTTTGTATCCTTCAACTTTATAAAATTGTTTTTGTAAAGTCTGTCACATTCTCTAAGTCAATTTTGTAACTATCAACTGAAAAAATTAGTATATTTTATTTTCTGTTGTTAATTATTTCTGTTGGTAACTTTTTCCATTTTACTCACATTACATTAGTTGGAACTCCCAGTAATGTTAAATAATAGTGAATATCCTATATTGATACATATTTAAGATGGAAAGTATTTAATATTCCAGCATTTAATATGATTCCTTATGTTTGATGTTTTGATATATTTTTTTAAACTTATGTACTAAGTTGCTTCAGTCATGTCTGACTTTTTGTGACCCTATGGACTGTAGGCCACCAGGCTCCTTCTATCCATTGGATTCTCGAAGCAAGAATACTGGGGTGGGTTGCCATTTTGTCCTCCAGGGGACCTTCCCAGGGATCAAAACCGCACCTCATATGTCTCCTGTGTTAGCAACTGGGTTCTTGATGTTTTTTATAATTTTTTTTTTAACAATTAGTGTGCATCTATTATTCCTACTTTACCTATATGGAATTTATCAGAAATGACTGAATTTTGTCACGTACTCTTCAGGACCTTTATATATAATCAGATTTTTTTGGTCATCATTTTATTAATAGCTACTGCTTTTATAGTTTCACTATATGCCAGACATGAACATTTTATATTTATGAACTCATTGAGGTATGTCACTACTTTAAAATGAAGAAGCTGATACATAAAGTGTATATAAAACTGTACATACACAGCTTCAAGTGGAATAATCAGGATTCATACTCAGCAGTCTAGATTCACACCCAGAATGCACACTCATAACCTCTATAAATTATTCTTTTTCATGTTAATCTATTTCCCAGAATTTTGCAGTCTTTGCATTCCTGGAATAAATGATATTTTATCACTATGTATGGTTAAAAAAAAAGAGCTTTTAATGTAGCATAGACTACAACTGTATAATTTATATTGTTAATTGTACATAAAAAAATGAGATTGGTCTGTAGAGTTTTGTATGGAAAGTAAATATATGAGATTTTCTTATTACTAATATCTTACTTTTTTCTAAAATGAATTGGGAAGCTCTCTTTTTCTGTGCACAGAAATAGTTGAAACACAGTGGGATTACTGCTTTCTTAGAGGTTAAATCTAGTGTACACACAAAATTATTTTGAACTGCAACCTTACCTAGTGTTACATCTTTGATCATATTTTTTATATCTTCCACAGTTACTGTTCTAATGTATTGACATGTGCTTATATTTTCATATAATACTGGTCATATCATATTTACATAATTATATATACTTTCATTTATAATATAAATTTAAAATTATAAAATTATACATTTGGGGGCATGTCAGGCACTGTATGCTTTATTCAACAGTTTGAGGTGAAAACTCAGGTTGATGTTTTTTCTTATTTTACTGTTTAATTGTTTCCTGTATAGAGGTGAGAGCATTGAACATCAGATTAACCCTTCTGATATATTTTTAACTGAAAAATACAGTATTGCTAGCTATAGGCACAAAGCTATACAGCAGATCTCTCAAACTTATTCATCTTTATCTGCACTCATGTGCCTTGCTTTTTGCTGCTTTTCATCTTTTACTTTTTGTTCAATGCTCATTTAACAACAAACCATATAAGGCCATAAAGCCTAGCTATAGCCTGCATTGTGTCATATGTTTTAATATATTCACACTTATTTTAGTCAACTTCAAATCATTTGCTTCACTTTTGATTGGTTCTTAAGTCCATATGTTATTTAGAATAACTCTCTCTAAATTTTCTAATTATTTGGTATATTTTATTTTTAATTTCTTAATCATGTAGAGAAAATATTTCATAAAATGGACATTTTAAGAACGATAATCCAAGCTTTATTTGTAACCTTTTTTCCTAAGGAAAGTTTCTTTTACTTTCAAAAATATTTTGTGAAAATTAAACCTCTGTATCAGATATGCAGATGACACCATCCTTACGGCAGAAAGTGAAGAGGAACTAAAAAGCCTCTTGATGAAAGTGAAAGAGGAGAGTGAAAAAGTTGGCTTAAAGCTCAACATTCAGAAAACTAGGATCATGGCATCTGGTCCCATCACCTCATGGGAAATAGATGGGGAGACAGTGGAAACAGTGTCAGACTTTATTTTTGGTGGGCTCTAAAATCACTGCAGATGGTGATTGCAGTCATGAAATTAAAAGACACTTACTCCCTGGAAGGAAAGTGATGACCAACCTAGATAGCATATTAAAAAGCAGAGACATTACTTTGCCAACAGAGGTCCGTCTGTTCAAGGCTATGGTTTTTCCAGTGGTCATGTATGGATGTGAGAGTTGGACTATAAAGAAAGCTGAGCGCCGAAGAATTGATGCTTTTGAACTGTGGTGTTGGAGAAGACTCTTGAGAGTCCCTTGGACTGCAAGGAGATCCAACCAGTCCATCCTAAAGGAGATCAGTCCTGGGTGTTCATTGGAAGGACTGATGCTGAAGCTGAAACTCCAGTACTTTGGCCACCTGATGCGAAGAGTTGACTCACTGGAAAAGACCCTGATGCTGGGAAAGATTGAGGGCAGGAGGAGAAGGGAACGACAGAGGATGAGATGGCTGAATGGCATCACCGACTCGATGGACATGAGTTTGAGTAAACTCTGGGACTTGGTGACATACAGGGAGGCCTGGTGTGCTGTGATTCATGAGCTCGCAAAGAGTCAGACACGACTGAGCAACTGACCTGAACTGATCCTCTGGAAGATACATACTCTCCCTTTCCCTTGGTATGTATGCATGTCCATGCATGTGTGTATTTAGGGGTATAATTAATATTTTTATGTTTGTTACTCAAATCTTTTATATTATTAGTATATTTTGTCTAGTTCATCTGTTAAATTGTTCTAAGGTAATATATTAAAATCTTAGACTGTGATTACATTACTATACACTTTTATTTCTAAGAAATTATAGATATTCTATTGTTAGATTGTTTGGAAGATGAGGGTTAATGTTATTCTATTCTTCATTTAGTTTAATTTGTCCTTATACATGCAAATTAGGTAAGTAATAAGCAAGGTATCTAAATGCATTTGTTAAAAATGTATGAAGGTAACCACTAGAAAAATAGATTGCATAGTACAACTTTCAAATATCCATAAAAAAGAAAGAATTCTAAACACATCCTTATCAACTTAGCAAAAGCAAGAAACTGGATGAGAGAAAAGTAGAAAGTGATACTAAAAGAATAGCAGAGAATATTAAAAAAATGGCAACAAAATAGAACAGAAAAAGATTGAGGACTAAAAGAAATTTAATTACCCAGAATAATATAAACTGATTCAATTCCTATATTCAAAACCAAATATTGCTGAATTAACTCAACATTGAAAAAACTAAGATCAAGGCATTCAGGCCCATTACTTCATGGCAAAGAGACAGGGAAAAGTTGGAAACAGTGATAGATTTTATTTTCTTGAGCTCCCAGATCACTGCAGACAGTGACTGCAGCCATGAAATTAAAAGATGCTTGCTCCTTAGAAAAAAAGCTATGACCAACCTAGACAGTGTATTAAAAAGCAGAGATATCACTTTGCCCACAAAGGTCTGTCTAGTCAAGGCTATGGTTTTTCCAGTAGTCATGTATGGATGTGAGAGTTGGACCATAAAGAAGACTGAGGGCTGAGAATTGATGCTTTTGAAGTATGCTGCTGGAGAAGGTTCTTGAAAGTCCCTTCGACAGCAAGTAGATCAAACCAATCAACCCCAAAGGAAATCAACCCTGAATATTCACTGGAAGAACTGATGCTGAAGATAAAACTCCAATACTTTGGCCACTGATGCTAAAGGACAACTCATTGGAAAAGACCCTGATGCTGGGAAAGATTGAGGGCAAGAGGAGAAGAGGGCAGTAGAGGATCACAGGATGAGATAACATCACTGACTCGATGGACATGAGTCTGAGCAAACTCTGGGAGACAGTGAAGGACAGGGAAGCCTGACATGCTGCCGCTCATGAGGCTACAAAGACTCGACCAAGATTTAAGAACTGAACAACAACAACTCAAGCAACGTGGAGAGTTTTCTATACAAGAGCCACATCTGGAACAAAATGGCAATAGGGTGTCTAGTTCGGCTGCTTATCAACCCTTACACTTGAGTGTCCATCCTGTTCAGTCTTCCCCACTGAAATAGTCCACAACAGTCTTCCTCCATTCTGACTCTGACGACTATAATGGGTCCTTAGGTGGGCTCCATACCTCCAAATTTACTATCTCTAGTCGATCCCTCCACATTAGAGCTTGAATAATCTTTTTCAAGTTAGCTCTGAGTTTCTCCTCTTTTTTCCGAGTTTCTCCTTAACTCTCCAACTTCATCACCCAATGCTGCCCTGTGAATCTCTTCCCTTCGTCACACCAAACCATGGTCCTCAAAGTTCTCCAAATGGGCTGTACTATATCAAGCCTCTGAGTTTCACTACTCAGTAAAAGCTCGTGAGAGCAGTCTGTGTCTGTGTAGACTCTCAATAGACTCTCAAACCAGTCAGTCTTAAAGGAAATCAACCCTGAATACTCATAGGAAGGATTGAAGCTGAAGCTCAGCGTTTTGGTCACCTGATGCAAAGAGCTGACTCTTTGGAAAAGTCCCTGATTCTGGGAGAGATTGAGGGTAGAAGGAGAAGAGGGCATGAGAGGATGAGATGGCTGGATGGCATCATTGATGCAATGGACATGAACTTGGGCAAACTCTGGGAAATGGTGAGGGACAGGGAGGCCAGGCATGTTGCAGTCCATGGGGTTGCATAGAGTCAGACAGGACTGGGTGACTGGACAAAAAAGGCTCTCAATAAATTTTTGTTCAGTGAGTGAATGAATGTGTGGGTAAGTGAATGAACAATAACATAAGGGAACTGGTAAATGGATGAATAAATTCTATTCCCTGCTTTTGGAGTTCCATCTTCATCAGATGGTCCACCTTCTACACTCGTTTGTCAAGGCTTCTCTGAGAAGTTTATGACAGTGTGATATAATGACCTATTTTGTGTGACTGTGCAGATATAATAACTTCTTTTACAAAGAATTCCACATAAACTGGAAGTAACACTTGACATATTACCTAAAAATAGTGTCCTTTTATTAAATGCCCTGGAATTCATGTTCATTTTTTTTCTGTGCCTTTATTCCCTTCCTATTATTCATCTAAAGATCCCAGTCCTTTTCTTATTTTTCCATTCAATTTAGGAGTTTTCTTTTTCTCAGTGACAAGTACTCTTCCCATCTTCTAATAAAGAAGTCACGAGTTCACCTTTCCAAGGCTCTGGATAATGAGTTAGAATTCCAGGAGATATGTCACAAAGAAAAAAGAGATCATCCTACTCATCTTCAGCTGCATTTTCTCTGAACTGACTTATATCTAAGAAAGAAAGGCACACACAAAAAATGGGCAGGGACTAACTCTCGTGGTCTATTTCTTCACACATAAAATGAGGGTCTCTGATACAATAATCCTGACAATGCTGATACATGACCCAACCACTGCTTTGTACCAGTTTATCCCGGGTCTGTGCTAGATAAAGAAAAATGAACATTTCTTTCCTCTGCATAACTCTTTATTTGCAAGTCCTCCTAAATCTCATGAAAGGAGGAGTCTAGTTTTAAAAGAAACTGGCCATGGCAATTAGGGTAATGAAGGAAGCCTTCAGTCTCATTCTAAATCCATTGACACCAAGACCTAATCCCTCTGTATGCACGTTCCTGGACAAAATAATTTTGTGTTTCTCAGGCTAAAGGACTCTAATCTGGAGTCTAAAATCTGATCAGTTTCCACACATGTTAATTTGTTGTTCTCAGTCTTGAAATAGCTCAGTAATGTGGTATGCCTTGATGAATTGTGATGGACCTCAAGTAATTTGTTGCTAATAATAAACCACCACATTTTCCAAATAATTACTTTTTAAAACAAATTAGAGCAGACTCAAATTTACTTCTATCTACATCATCACTCTTAGTCACAAAGAACCGGACAGGACTGGGCAACTAAACAACAATACTGATACTGCTGTTCTGCAAACTAGTTTTGAGAAGTGCTCTTCACTATGCCACAAAAAGTACCAGATGATCATACACATTAGAAACCGATTAATAACACAGCTTCCAGGACTAGTCTCCTGAAGATTTTGATTCAGGATATTTGGCATGGGATTGGGGAATTTTCATTTTAACAGTCATCCTCAATGACTTCTCACCAGGCAAGCTTGAGGTTCCCGACCAAGAAGAGCCCTCTGGCAGAAAGTGGAGAAGGACAATGATGGTGACGCCTCAGGTTTCTGCACAGTACTGCTTCATGGTCGGAGCCAAGTGGCAAGTCACCATGCGCTATCAGTCTGTTTCCATATGGCAGGTGTCAGGACAGAGCTTGTTCCACCATAATCTGCTCTTCCTGGACTCTCCCTCCATGACTTTCTAACTGTATTGGCCTCCCTGCTCTGTCTTGGCCCAGCCTGCTTAACTCAGCTGATTTCTCTACCATCTATTCTATTTTTCTTATTCCTTTTCTCATCACATCTCTCTAATGGAGGTTTTTATATCATCATAACCACTGTTTTCTTACCATAGATTCTACTTAGATGAAAGGACTCTGGCTTTCACCTACATTATTGTATGAAGCAAACTTTTGTACGGTTTTTCTTATATTTGGATATGTACCTCTTAGAACAGAACCCTCTTCTAACATACTGGTGGTATTATTTGTATTTTTGTGCCACCTAAATATGCACAAATGTGAATTCTATTTAAGCTCTGTCATCAGTTATGATAATGTAACCATAAAAATGTAAATTAAATACAAACTGAAAAATCAATAAATTATAAATTTAAAATATAAATGTAGTATATAGATGACATATTTCATTTAGAACTTAAAAGTACTTAAAGTCATATTTAATTTTTTTACAAAGTCAGTCAATGATTAGTCAGAGAAAAACATCTGGGTGAAGAACTTATGGTTCCAAATATGTCTTAATGAATAGGATTTGAAATCTGGACCATAGCATAAAACACAAAATAATGATGATATTTGGAAAGAGATGAAGACCAAAAGGAACAGAAAGTTTTTTCCCCAGAAGACTATTTGGTTTGATCAGAAAGACTTCATATTAAATATGGGTGGAAACAAACAAACAAAAAAGGATTAAAAAAACTTGAGACGTCAGTTTCAGTGGAGGAATTTATATCAGGTATATTTTACAGAGGAATTTAATAAGGTGTTTTGTGATTCATAAGATATAACATAAGAAAGGGCACATGACAGCTATGTATTCACTTGCAGTCTAGTCTTCTTGGCTGTTAAACAAATTGACTTCACTGAACTTTAATATCCTTATTAATAAAATGAAGTGTTTGGATTGAATCAGATTATTAATTACATGCAATTGATAATTTAACCCTAAATATCAGTGGTTTAACACAAAAATGTAAAATCTTTCTCAATGTCCAACATAGGTCTACAAAGATTCTGCTGCATTTAGTCACTCAGCAACCCAGCTGGCAGAGGGCTTTTTATGTTGAGACACCACCTGAATTGCAGGACAAGATTTCATGGGCGCCAAGGTAAGGGAGGATGTTGACGGAGGGGGCACATAGCTTTGAATTATCTCAGCCAGAAAGGATACACACAATTCCCATCACAGCCAATTGCTCAGAACTATTCTTATGGTCTAAAGATGTTGGAGAAATACATGGGATCTCATGGGATATTTTGTAATCATTTCTATATCTGCCATCTCAAATTTTTCAACAGGGGTTCTAAAGTCTTTGACCATAAAGGCTGGCATTTGCTGATTTCCTTCTATTTATTAGGCAACTGGTATACATGAAAACTTACTACCTGCAGTACTAAAATTTACTACCTACAACTATACACCTTAGGCAATATTATCCAGTATTGTAGGCAATATTATCCAATCTTATAGGTGAAAAACAGATTCAAGGTAAATAATTTTTCTGATAATTACTGGAGTTGAGCTCTAAATCCAGGACTATTAACTCAAATAAACAGTAAGACTATTTCTCTGTACCTCACTGTCCTCCCTGAGTATAATATAATAAAAATGGCTTTTGAAAGCCTGTGCTTTGGCATAAGTAGGAAAACAAATCTGAAATTTGTTTTAATTATGTCAAAATACCCAAAGGAAATTGTATGTTTATCTGTAATATGACTGCAGGTTATCTAAAATGTCACATTTCTTTACTTTTGATTGAAACTATATAAAATCATATGATAACAAGGATTATATAATGCTTATCAAACATTCTTATAGCCCATTACAGGTCTTTGATGAATAAAAAGAAAACATTACAAAATATTTGGTCAATTGGGTAAAAATTATAGTGATTCTTCAGGATATAAACTGGGTAATATTGGGATATGTTGGATGATCATGAAGATATTTATAGCTCTAGGATTTCCAGAACTTATTATATACATTGTTGCTCCTGTATTTGCAACGTTTTATTCTTGCCAATTGAAAATACACCAATCATCACATTAGCTCTCCTGATGTTTTGTTTATATGGCACCAACTCTGCAGTTATTTGGAAACCCCAGGTGATTGGATGAAGTTTTCCCTTTGTATTTGAAGGTTTGACATCAATTAATGCAACAAGAAAGTCATTAATTTAATTAATAATCACTGAAAATTCTCCCTAGCCCTGCCACTTCTAAATTTATCCTCAATTAAAGACATTCTTTTATTTATTCATTCAGCTCTATTCATTGAGTACCTACTGTATGCTCAGCACGATGCTGGGCTGGAATTACAAAGATGAAGATGTCAAAGAACTTGCTTTTAAAGAGCTGAAGATATCATGAGTTAAATACTTTAACATTTGTTTCAGTATTTTTTTCCTTAACTGGGCCCCCAAACACTCTCTTTCTAGCAATTTAGTTTACCTATTTCCTAATGAAACCAAGCTTTTCATTATTTTATTAAGGCATTTGTGCTTGTACTGTCTAAATGGCACCTGTTTTCAAAATACTTAGGAATATTAATTAGCTTGTTTTTCAGCACAAAAGATAAAATCATGTTTTAAAAACATAATTACCTTTTATCAGTTGCAGTAATAGGATTTATTTCACATACTTGTTTTGTAGTAGTATACAAACAAATGCTAGAAACAAAACATGTGTGGATTTTTTTCTTTTAGTTAATACAATGTTTTTAGGATCTCAATACTTTGGAAAAATGAGTAACTAGCATCTAACACTTTGAAGGTATATATTACATTTCATTTGATAGACACCTGAAAAAGAACAGCCAATTTCCTAGAGTGGAATTAATATCAAATAAAAATTTTAGAGCCTTTTTTTTTTTTGCTTTATTAATTATTCTTAGTTTGCTTTTGGGTTTTTGAAATGCATCTCAGTGTTTTCAAATATAGAAAAATTTACTGAGTTAATCCATAAATGCCCTCTTGTGACAGTCTCCAAAAATGCAACTGCCTTTTTCCCTATTTACTTTAGTTTTTTTCTAAAGCAATTTAATATATCCAAGCTATAACTGTTATGACAAAAAGTAGTTTTATATTTTATCTGATCAGATTAACATATCTCTTTTTCAATAAGCTATGATTATATGATGTTTTGAAATTGAGGCAGAAAACTTGTGACTATTCTATTCCCCGTGTAAGGTAATTATTGGAAAGACTTAGGAAAAATCTAATTCTACCATCACTGTATTCTGCTTTGATGAGCATAGTAAGAGAATTCTAGATATTATGAAAAGATCCTTTTTCAACCTTTTCTTGAGAACTTTTAGGGTCATAGCACCTTTCCCAATGTGATAGCTAAAAGATAATTAATATACCAAATTAGTTAGAACCATTCTTTCATAAATTATTTTTCATTTTTAACCAATTGTCTTTTATATTCATTGGTCATCCTGAATATCCTAAAAGAAAATTTTACTATTTCTATTTGGAAATGAAACAATTCATGATTAAAGCAGTTAAATGACTTGCTCAGGGACAAAAGTGAGTGCATCGCTGTAACCCCAGTGGGTCGACACATGACTTCCATTGGCTTTACATATAACTGTATTTTAAAGCCACATATCTGCAAAAGCTTTTCAAATAGCAAGCGACGGGTACTTCTTAAAATTTATTTCTAAAACTTTGTTTTGGACCAAAAATACTTAACATAATGTCAAAACACAAAAAGAATGCTGAAAAGTGTTTTCTAAGATTCAACAAAGGTTTTCAATAAAGATATAAACATGAAATTTCTTAAGAATATGACCTAACATACACCCTTGAAATAAGACAGTTCTATGTTTGGGGCAATTACTTTGATTTAAAAAAAAAGTCAGTTTCTTATTCTGAAATATGGGACTAAGAATAACCTACTTCATAGGATTTTAGTAAGATTTATATGAGATTAATTTCATTGCCCTTAGCTGAAGCTTAAAAATTATACAGACTCTTGAGAATCCCTTGGACATCAAGGAGATCAAATCAGTCAATCCTAAAGGAAATCAACCCTGAATATTCATTGGAGGACTGAAGCTGAAACTCCAATACTTTGGCCACCTGACGTGAAGAACCGACTCATTGGAAAAGATCCTGATGCTGGGAAAGATTGAGGGTGGGGGAGAAGGGGACAAGAGAAGATAAGATGGTTGGTTGGCATCACTGACTCGATGAACGTGAGTTGGAACAACCTCCAGGAAATAGTGAAGGGCAGGGAATACTGGGTTGCTGCAGTCCATGGGGTCACAAAGATTCAGTCTTGACTTAGTGAATGAACAATAATTATTAGATAAAAAGCTTAAATGTGTGTTGCGAACTCAAAAGAAAACACATTTACCATTATTAAGTGGCTTTATTTAGATGGCCACATTTCAAGACCTGCTAATCCATTATCCTTTAAATTTAAAAACTGTATAATTTTATATGGCATGCTTAATGTTCATAACAAATGAGAATAAGAAAATTCAATAACGTGAATTCTACTTATACTTTGGTCAACTTAAATACTTTAAATTATACTATCTTGATAGTAAAATTAGATAATAAGTAGCCAAGAGCCAAATTTTTTTTTTCTTGAAGCTGATACAACCCTAAACTTATAGAGTCTTAACCATAACCAAGTGGGGGCCACTTGTAAAGAATAAAAGTCAATGATCTATGACGGAATTTAGGGGCATCCTGAACAACGGAGTGTAAGAGGAAAAAGCAGGGAATAGGGATGCTTGTGATTCTCACTTTGAGGAAAGGAACTTTAGGAGCAATAGAACACCTAGTCACTCAGAGTTCAGAGAAGGACACGACTGCAGAGCTACCAATACAGTGTGATTTTCTATTTAGGAATCTCTTGCAAATAATCACATTTTAAAATTTTACAGTCATGTATGAATTCCATACCAGAGTGCAAGATAATGTGAGAAAATAATTGTTAGTTATGGTATCTGAAATGGTTCCTCATCCCCAAAGTAGCCTTTGACATTCCTTTTTCTCCTCACTTCCCATACCCAATGTAATGCCATGCTTGTAAATTTTACTTCCTATGTATATCTTGAATCTTGCCTTTCTTCTCCACCTTTACCATTACCACCCTACTCGAAGACACCATCATCTTTCTTCTCAGTTACTCCAAGAGCCTCCAAAGTAGTATTCCTAATTACACTCTATTCCCCCATTACCACCCCTTGTACCTCTCACCAAATGCAGACTCCAAATTTTTCTCCAGATCACAGGGTGATTTTTTGAAACCACAAATATGATAAAAACAATGCATTAGTTTGGAACTTTCAACCATTTTTCCATGATACATAAAACCCTAAAACTGCATAAAACCTCTACTGATCCTCCTTGTCCACTTCTCCAATCTCATGTCTAACCACTCCTCTCAGCAAATTCTGGATCACCCTGGCCTCTGTCTAGTACTCCAAATACACTAATTTCTTTCCTGTTTTAGGGTTCTCCTGAAATTTTTTCTTCTAACATCTTTTGCCTAATTTTGTTCATGCCTCTTCTGTTTCTAGTTCAGCGCAAACATTCTTTCCATCAAGAAGTGTGGGAGAAGGCGAGGGTGGGATGTTTCAAGAGAACAGCATGTATATTATCTATAGTGAAACAGATCACCAGCCCAGGTGGGATGCATGAGACAAGTGCTCGGGCCTGGTGGGCTGGGAGGACCCAGAGGAGTTGGGTGGAGAGGGAGGGGGGAGAGAGGATGGGGATGGGGAATACATGTAACTCCATGGCTGATTCATGTCAATGTATGACAAAACCCACTGCAATGTTGTGAAGTAATTAGCCTCCAACTAATAAAAATAATTGAAAAAAAAAAAAAAAAAGAAGTAACACCACTACCAGGACAAGTATAGCATTTGTCTTATAAACACACTCCTAAGTCACTTCCTCCAAACAATTTACCACTCATTATACTTAAATGCTTATTTAGGGATGTGTTGATAAGTACTGGTTATCGGCCTCATCAGACTATAAACTCCCATGAGGCCATGTCTATCTGCTCACCAGTAAATTCCAGAGCCTGTAGCAATAGTTGGCATCTAGTTGGTTGTTTAATAATTATTTGTTAAATGAATTGCCTGCTTTTCTTTCAACTGGAGAAACCATTTTGTGTTTAATCTGTCTTCAGGACAAATATGTGTCCCTGCAATAGTTTCAGTCTTTTCCTCTTCTTTCCAGTTCCAGCCTGACCAGCTACACTTGCCAAACCACACAACTGTCCCAATGCATTGGTGCCACCTGTTGGCCCTATCTGCCTCATGCATTTCTCTCCACCTTCCTCCTTTGAGGGGAATGAGTCCCCTAAAGTATTCTTCTTGTCCCTCATCCTTCTCTCTGATTTTAAACTCATAACCTACCTTACCTTTAGTTAATCTCTTTCTCACACACACAAACACATCTTTTTAAATTTTCTTTTTTCTATTCCAACTCTTGTTTAGTAACGTAGAAAAATTTCCTCTAAGACTGTTTCCCCACGTCTTCTCTTTTTTCTCATTCTCCCTTTTCCTTCCTCCTTCATCCCCCTTTCTCCTTCCTCCTCTATCAGCTTCTTCCTCTTCCTTTTTAGTTACTATAATATTATACATGTAGAAAAATATATTGAAATTCCAGAAATCTGCTTTCCAAATTTTAGTTTGTAATTATTTGTAAGACAGGACT
This sequence comes from Muntiacus reevesi, assembly GCF_963930625.1. Taxonomy (NCBI): domain Eukaryota; kingdom Metazoa; phylum Chordata; class Mammalia; order Artiodactyla; family Cervidae; genus Muntiacus; species Muntiacus reevesi. Next base: position 37,749,203 of record NC_089263.1, read on the forward strand.
CTCTAAAATACCTTTGATTTATAAAACCAAGATGGTAAGTATTTGCTCCATTAGCATCCTGATAAAGCCTAAAATTCTAAAAATTTTTATAGTAACACTGTGTTTTAAGGGCAAACATATAAATACCTTTAGAAAATATATAATCTCAATGAATTACTGTGTTAGTAAGTCATGATTGACTTGTACCTATGTGGTGCTATATTCAGTGAAAATTTATTGTGGTCTAAATAACCGGAAGGGGCTTCTCTGATAGCTCAGTTGGTAAAGAATCTGCCTGCATCACAGATGACACTGGTTCGATTCCTGGGTTGGAAAGATCTGTTGGAGAAGGGAACAGCTACCCGCTCTAGTATTCTGGCCTTAAACATTAAACAGAGAGGGAAATAAGTCTGTTTTAAAATTTTCAGTGTAGATTTATTTACTTCTTAACCCCAACCATATTGTACTTAATGCTACCAGTTTACAATTATGAATTTTTAATTAGCTGTATCTAGAAATAATCTAAACTGGCAAAAGTTTTGTATTTCCAGTAGTATTTAAATTCTAATCAGGAATAAATAGTGCAGTCTTTCTGGAATTACATATGAAACTCAACAACTAGATGTTAAATTGAATGGAAACTTTCCTATGTAATTGGATAGGTTATCAGTATATTGAAAAACATTGATAACAAATATATATATATGTATATATATATATATATATATATATATACACACACATATATAAGAGTTCTTGAATGGCAAAGTTAATTTCATGAAAAATATTTGGTATGAGCATTGATTGCTTACCTACTCTAGCATGAGGTATTATGACATCTGTATTTCTTGAAACTTTTCATATACAATCAACTGGATATTATTTACACTTTTATAGAGGCTGACAATTCACTAAAGCAACTATGGCCAAAATTACTCATATATTTAGTACATGACAACCAAGAAGAGGAATTACATTTTGTCTAGGTCTACCTTATGAAGTTAATTATTTCTCTAAATTTAGTAAATATTTTACTACAAGGTGAAACGTCATCTCTTTTAAGTAAAGACAAACTCACCTATCACAGGGTTTCAGTTCACGTTGTCAAATGTTTAGTGAGCAGTGACTTAATGCTATGAAGAATACAGAGATTAAGACAAAGTTCCCACCCTCTTAGAGCATGAGTGAACTGAGCAAAAGAACTGGAGATCTGTTTTTCAAGCAAAAAGAAAATGAAGAAAAAGTTATTTACTTTATGAATATTAATCTTTCACAAATCAGAGAACCCACCTTTCAAGTCATTATGATTAACTCTTTAGTGAGGCCATGGGTCTAGCATTCTTCATACACCAAATCTAAAATAACTACATATTGCTTTGGGTGGTATTATATTTGCAAAAAAGAAAAAAAATCAGCATGAGTGTTATAACCAAAGGTTTGTAAATATGACCAAAAAAGGAGCTTTCAGAGGACCTAGAGTGGGATTTATAAAAAAATTTATTTATTAACATAAGAGAGTCCTGAATATTCATTGGAAGGACTGATGCTGAGCCTGAAACTTAATACTTTGGCCACCTAATGCGAAGAACTGACTCATTTGAAAAGACCCTGATGCTGGGAAAGATTGAGGGCAGGAGGAGAAGGGGACAACAGAGGATGAGATGGTTGGATGGCATCACCAACTCAATGGACATGAGTCCAAGCAAGCTCCGGGAGCTGGTGATGGACAGGGAGGCCTGGCGTACTGCAGTCCATGGGGTAGCAAAGAACTGGACATGACTGAGCAACTGAACTGAACATAAGAGAAAAGTTAATCATGGTAAAAGTTCTGAAGTAGCATTTGTCTAATAAAGATGAAAAGGTTCAGTTCTGACATGAGTGTTTCAGTATATACTCTTTGTTTATGAAATATTCTTTGATTTTATCAAAATAAGGTGTAGTTTATGGGCACATAGTTTTTATAAGTGGTTTTATGTGTAAATGTCTAAATTTTATTTTCAAGAGAATAGTTCAAATTTGATATTGTATATTTTTCTTTGCTACAATTTTTCCTACAAGAATCTTCTTTAAACATATGATTCTTCCATCTATATAAAAGAGGAGAAAACAAAATAATCAGGCAAAAGAAAAAGTTCTGCTGGACTGGCTAGAACTTAGGATTCCAAGAGTCAAAAGTCCAGTCTTCAGAGATGATTATGCTTCCATATTACACTGCTATGAAGCTGGGCTGCTTATCAATTTGACCAAGAGTTAAATAGGAGACAAAACTCAAAAAAATGTGTGGTGAATGTTTAAACTGTCTTTATATCAACTTGGAAAAATTTCTATCTACAACATGCTCTTTTAAAGTCAACTGAACTAACTAAATGAGATAACTATCTAGCATGCCAATAATTCTAAACAAAGTCTTTGGAAAGTCTTTCTATATATTATATCATAAAAGTGTGGGTCACATGTGCTGTAATATATCCTCCTATACCATATACCTTAGAAAACAATATCTCAGGACTAGATTCTTTAAAATAGCGTAATCACTGGAATAGCTGTAAGTTAATAGCCAGTAATTATTAGTGTATTGATTAATGGAACAAAACTACATATATCTACTAAAATATTACAGTGTATATATTAATTTTAATTTCTCACTTGATTAGGAAATATTATTCATGTAAGTAGATAATAAACCAGACAAAACAGGGGTCTTGATTTTCCCAGAAAACAACACAACCCAAATCTTGTCATTATCATTATATTGACATATTTCAGTCTCTATTCCCATAATGCATCAGACCAATTTTTTCCTATATGCAACTATTTAAAGGTTAATATTTGTATCATATTACATATTTTGTGTTGTTATGACAATAACAAATTATATCTCAGATTAAAATCTTTGATATCTATCAAATTTTACATTCTTATTATTCCATTTTAATTTTATAATAGATTTGTAATGTGTACATTTTCCACACTTTGTGTAAAATATCATATAAATGTGCTACTCTACTTAACTCAGGAATAATATATATTCTGACATTTATTTTAAATGATTTGTCTCTTGGGCAAATTGAGTTTTTACTACATTGTTAATCTGAGTTCATCTGAAACTACTGACCAACTAGTTTGTTGAACTATATGTCAAACAAAAGTGAAGATATTGTAAAGGCATAAATGTGCAGCTGATATTATTTAATCCTTCTCCAAATACTGGCAAGGTTATCTGTTCAAACCTTAAAATTCTTAAGAATTTGAGAGGTCATTAATTATTTCCTCTTCTTCACTACTTAGCAGATTCACAAAACTAGACTGAAACATTACTCTGTAAAAGATTAACTCCAAAGGCTAAGCCTGATTAGTTACCGTCAAACTTTAAATACTTTCAGGACTCTTACAATCAAAATGCTCCACCAATGAAGTTATATGATAAATTTATCATATATGTGACTAAGAGGGTTTATATAAATGCAAGTATATTTATATATTTTATGTTCATTTATTTAACAAATATTAATAAAGCATTTATTTGACATGATTTTTAAAATATTTTAATGTTGGGATTTTTATATATATTTACTATTTAGTCTCCTGCTGCAGTCCATGGGGTCGCAAAGAGTCGGACATGACTGAGCGACTGAACTGAACAGTTTTTAAAGTACTCCAAAAAGCTGAAAAAAGTCTACTTTTACTTGATATGTATTAATTATATTTCACGTATATTTCAAAGTAGCGATTATAATACATATTATTTACAGATCAAATATTATATCATTTCATAATGTTGTGAGTAAGCAGTTATGAAGCAACATAATAATTTAATATTACAAGAATTGAACTCCTTAGAGTCAGATATATTAACAAAAGTATACATAAAACTGACCTTGAGCAAAATTGACTTTCACAATTGTCATTCTATATTATTCATATTTCTGTGTGGAAACAAAGTGAACAAAACTGATAGTTCCAGGGAGGAAAGGATAGTTAATGTGATTACAGGTTATAATATATGTAAACATAATAATTTTTTGGTGCATTTTTATCTTTGTTATGGTCAGACAGATACAACAATAACTTTATTTGCTCTTAACATTGTATGTGGATGTTGGAAATAATCATGAGATAAATAATAAGAGAATTCACTAGGGTCATACAGATATAAAATATGTGATTTATCAAAAGAACATAATATAAGGAATAGTATAAAAATATGTGTATATATATATAAATATATATGTATGTTTTCTAGTTCATAACTTTAATCTCTATCTTTACATTAATTATCAAATTAATTAAAGGAGGGGATAAGCAACAAACTGTTAAAAACAATCAAAGGAATTTAAAACGGGGTGTTATCAACCACAAGATAATTTTTTTATTTAACCAAAGTCATAGTAATATCTATCACATTATTTATAGTAAGTCTAATCAGTGGATCTTATTATAAAGCTACCCATAATTTAGTGTACTTAGAGCATAAATGTGGTGCCATTTAACTGCTGACAATCCAGTTTTATTGATAGAAATAGCTTGAGTTGAAAGAAGGATCTTGAAAAGTTTTCGGCTTTATTTTTTCAAGCACCACAAACTAATAAGTAAAAACATATGAATTAGATAAAATACTTCATTAAGTTACTTTTATTGGGTGAGTCAATGTGATATGATTACATTTCAGAGACATTTAATTCCCCATCATATAAAATCACATTGATGTTTGGTTATATTTTCTCTTCTCATGATGTAGCCATTCAAAGTATTTTACTCATATCAAAGCAGAGATTATTATGAAGTTAAAGCTAAAGTCATTTTCATCAAAGCTAATCATAAATTTTATTTTCTAAAGTGTTTTCCAGAGTAATCACATTGCAGGTCTGTAAGGGAGATTCTCAAAAGTCCTCTTGGGTCTTGGGTTCTAATTAGAAAGAATCCCATCAAGCTTGGAGAATTGCTGTGAATATAGTTGAGAGAACAAAAACAGAAACACCCACATATGGTTCATGAAGCTTTGGATGAACCCAAACTGAACACTGATATTTTAGGAAGGTATTTCTTAATGTTGAAAGTATAATTGGCCATTCATTACGTAGATGGCCAGCTCTGCAGTGCTTTGCACCCATTTGTATGAGTTATGTAAATGTATAAATGCTTCCTTTGAAATGAGATAAAACTTGATCATTACATAAACTAGTAAATGATAGTTGCTCGCTATATTGTACACAGGTCCCTTTTTATTGGTTAAAGAAGGTAGGTGAACATCATAGATGCAAACTGTTTGTTGTTAGGAATGTGTGTTTACAGGTGTGGAATACCCTAAGGATGGATAGAACTGATATCCTGCTGCAGGTGCAGACTTTAATAAACAGGAACTTGTCTTTCCTCTAATCACTTCTCTCCTTTATCATGCTTTTGGATTATCTCAATTCACATTAAGTATCACTTGTGCATAAAGCATATACAGTGTACTATATTTATTTAGATATACATGTGACTAGATTTTCTGTGAATAAAACCCAAAATGCATTCACATGAGAAAATGGAGTGGCTTAATTTAAATATTTTAGGAGTGCTAGAATACTAATAAACATCTGGAAGAACAGATAAAACTAGATAAATGTTTAGCCTTGTTATGAGTAACACACTAGCATACGATTAGGTTTATAATGGTTGTAATTTAACAAAACTGTTGTATGAAATATTTTGTTTAGCATTCATTAAAAACTGTTAATGCACTTGTGTTTTTCATGGACTAAATTTTTTTGCAGCAGACGCACATTATTAGTATAATACAAATATGCTAAAAAGCAAACAGTTTGGTGTTAAAATGCTTTAAGTAGAATTGTGAAAGGAAATTTTACACCAATCTTTATTTTTTTTTCATTTTTACAGGGAAAATTTTACCACAAATTCTGTATTTTAATGATATTATACCAACTCTATTTTTTAAACTCATTTTGTCACTGTTTTGTAACAGAAACACTGTAAATATTATAGATGTGGTAAACTATTATACTTGTTTTCTTATAAATGAAATGATCTGTGCCAACACTGACAAAATGAATTAATGTGTTACTAAGGCAACAGCCACATTACATGCTTTCTCTTTCACAGTAGGCAGCAGAGCATATGGTTTTCTCTTAATGGAACGCTAGCTTCTCATTAACATACCAGTAGCAGTGTCAGAACTTACAAACCAGCATAACAGGGAGATGGAAAAACTTATAAATTAGACCCTTTCAGTACTATTGAGAGGGAAATGACTGATGTTCTAAGGTACAATATTTAGCTAATACTGTGCCCTTTTCTGCACCTTCTTTCCACCAAAAAAAAAAAAAAACTTTTTTCTTATCATAAATAAAAATATAAATATTGAAGTGTAAGTAATTTTTACCATGCTTCTAAGAGTGATTGGCACCCTGATTGTGATAACTCTTCTTAAAAATAATATTTCCTTTTTGCACACAGTATGTTTTAAACAGCTGTATTTTCACCAGCCTGTTTCAATACAGTAAAGCAGTCAAAATGTAAAGCAAATTTTCATGTCTCCCTAAAAGACTAAAACCATCACATAAACAAAAAATGAGGATGAGAAGGAAACCCTTTATTTTTCTGGAGGCAAAAGATGACCATTCCAGTAATAGAAACGGAGCCGCCAAGAGGTTATAATTGGTAGTGAAGGAAAAGAATTATTTTACAAGTCCCCACATCATAGTTTTATACTACATATAAAACCATATGTAGCAGGCTCACATTAATTATGGTGATTTGAATTTTTCATCCAATTTTTTTTATTTAAAAATTCTTCTCACAGAGAATTCAGCTATATTTGTAGAAGAAATTTATCAATGCTGTGTCTTAAGAGACATTTCAAAATTTAAACCTATAAATATGGCATGGCAATTATACTTATATATGGATAACCATGATATGACCTCATATTCCAGGAATCCCATAAACTGAAGTTATTTTTGTCATTTATGCTTCAAAAATTTTCATAGCATTTACCTATAATTAAAAGGTTGAGAACAATTAAAAAGTAAAATATTAATATAAAGTCCTGTGGAAATAGCTGTGTTCTGAGTTGCTGCCGAGTAAAGTCCAGAAAGAAAGCAGATGTACTAATCCTCTGATAACTAAAACTCTAGAGAGAGAACAAAGTGGACTGATGGCTCTTTTCAAGATGTTAATGTCTACACTAGTTCAGTTCGCTGAAAGGAACATTTTACTCCTCAGAGTCTACCCATTTACTAGGCTCTTTCTGCATGTGTGTATTAATAGCTGCATCCCTTAAATCTGCAGGTAATCATAAATGACAAGGACCTCTTTTAAGGAATTTCCCTGATGGTCCAGTGGTTAAGAATCTGCCTGCCAATGTAGGGGACACGGGTTTTATCCCTGGTCCGGGAACTAAGGTTCTACATTCTGCAAGGCAACTAAGTCGGGGAACTACAGCTATTGAGCCCACACACCCTAGGGCCCCTGCCACAAGGAAAAGCCCACCCACCGCAGCAAGAGAAGGTCCAGGTGCAGCAGCAAACACACAAAATAGCCACAAATAATAAACAAATAACGTTATAAAAAAGAACTTTGCTTAAAAGAATGTCAGGAATATGTTGATAATACCAGAATTATTTGAATCTTAACCATAAAAACAACAAGCTTTCTAAACATCATTATTCTGAGTAAGTAATCCACCAATATTCGTAGCTTTTTAAACTGATTGTTTTCTCTTTGGTGAAGTTCAAAATTTTACTGAATTTTGAGAACTACCTAAAGTTAGAATATATGTAACTTTAGTCATTTTCTACCAATATCTGAAGAACTGTCCAAAGGGCTAGGAATCAATTATATAGTTATCTGTAATGAGAAAGTAGTCAATAGCTTTGTTCCCAGATATATCATAAGCCTGGTCACATAGAGAGTTAACTTCAGTATTTGAAACTTTAGAACTTATGTCTTTTTCTTTTGCAAAATGAAATATACTAATTCTATTCACAGAAAAACCTTTCTGTCTCCCATCTATACTATAGGACCTGACTGGATGAGTAATCATTCTCTTCTTCCCCTCTGCCTCAAAGTTTGCCATTATCCCCAAACAAGATCGCAAATACTTTGAAAACTAAATTAATAATTATTAATGATTCAAACTCAGTGTTATTAATGAAAACTATTAATTTAAGGGTATTTACATACTTTCTGAATAGGAAGCAACCAGATAACCATGCCCCATGTTGCAAATTTAATTTGTGAGTCCATGCATCTAGATTTTTCCATTTGGTAAGCAAACTTTTTTCATTTTACCAGTATCCAAGAGAGCCAGAGGGAGTAACTGGCTGCTTGGTATAAACCCTCTCCTATCCTATAGACAACTTCCTTGTAACTCTAGAAAAGGCGTGTGAAAAGTTGCTCCCTCTCAATGTGTTTTTCAACACCACGGAATCAGGAACATCTCTGCATACAGGTGTTAAAAGAAGCTTCCACCTCGTGTCTAGCATTAAAACTTAACCTGATGGTTGTTATTCAGCTGAAGACAGTATCAGTGTAAAATGTCACCGATCTGGTCACTATCTCTGGGAGGCTGCCAGCGCTTCTGCATTGGCTTCATGGTGTCGTCTGCAAAGGAAGCCAATTAAGATCACAAGATAGTGGTTGGTAATAATAAACTTTTAATGATGCTCCTAACTAAAAAGAGGTAATTAAAATGTGTATATGGATGACCCCAGCTTCTGTCAGCTCAGTGTAGCTGTTACGCCGACAATGTCCATGTTTTGTTTAGGAAGAGGAGTTCGTGTTGTCTAACAATAAGAGAAGCAATTTAATAATATGGAAAGGATTGCCTTGGAAATGCACACCGGTTTCAATGTTGTTGCATCCCCGATAGAATTCAATCGCCTGCTGTCTCCTGAGTGGTCAATATTTTTGTTGTTCTGGTTACTGACTCAGTTTAAGTCTCTCTCCTTCCCCCTTCATCCTCCCATCACCTGCCTCAAATTTCAATATGAGTTTTGGGGTTGCTTGTTGTATTTCACTAGGACTAGATCTTATCTCTTTCAGATGCTTCTCAAAATCAAAGACTGTGTTTTGAAAAGAAAGACAATTAATTAGATGGCAAAGGAAGCCTGTCCTCTTATCACTCGATCTGGTCATGGACATAAGTGTTTCACACTTTTCCAATCCCCTAGCCCTGCAGCCCAAAGCTTTCTTGTACACCTGCTCAGCTCAGCTCATCAATTTTCTGTGAGCCAGTTAAGTTCCTTTAAGCCTGTCCACTGAGAGGTGGTGATAGCTCTCTGAGAAAACGAAGAAAAGGAGAAACAGAATGCTGCGGCAGGCCCTTATCTTGATCACACTGTTTGTTTTCGCATTGATGTCTGTAATGAAACAAAGAGGATTTAATCGTGTTAAACAAAAGCCTGTTGGTACCCAGAGGAAACTCATTTAACTCCACTCTCAAGTCTCAGAGTTTCAGGTTTCCCGTCTTCCTTTTGGCCCATCTACCAGGCTGAGTTTCTTACCTGGGGCTTAAAATTGTGAGGTGTGAAACTCTTCTTTTGTTTTGACAGGTGCTCTTTGCTAAACATCAGCCTAGCCTTGATGGTGATAATACACAGAAGGAGAAAAAAAAAACTTCAGAGACGCTAATGACTGTCGTTACCCAACTTCTGCCTTTCATGGTTTTTATTCGCTTCCCTCATTGGAGTACTTGAGGATAAAGTGGGAAAACAAGTTGGGCTGATGGGAGGTGAGTTGTGAAAGATAGTCGCTAAGAAGAAGACCCAGAAACCATCCCCATCTTGGCATCCCAAGAAGGAAAGAAAAGTGAAGAAAATAGGCCTAAGATTGCTCTTTATTGATCAAGGAGTTACCGGGCAGGACTGGAAGCGTTAAGTGTTATTTGGTGGAGGAATTGACTCACAAGTGACGCCGGTAACTCAATATTTGGCCAAGGAGTCCCCAGACATGATTCTCACTTTGTCAAGAGACTCGACTGATAGCCCTTCTCTCTTATCCTGAGAAAACAGCCTCTCCGTGTGGAGGGTGAAGCCCTGGCTTCACTGACTTGTGACCATCCTGGTATGTTTCCTGGCTGACCCTTCCTTTCCAGTGGCTCCAAAACGGCCTTCCTGCATTTGTTTAAAGCACCAGTTTCCTTTACTCATTTCCCACCTGCTGTCACGTTTCTCTCTGTGCCTCCCACTGTCTCCCAGAGCACGCTTACCTTGACATCACTCTTGAGGAGCAGAAACTTTCCCCTTCGGCAGACGCTGATGGTGGATCTGCTCTGCTGACCAGACACTCTGGGGCAGAGCCAGCTGAACCACACTTCCCAGCAGTGAAAACACCTACAAGTGTTGAGCTTTGTTATCAAACCAGAATGTTCCACCACCCCCAAAATTAAGAAGCCCCTTCTCTTTTGGCTGTATAAACCTCCCATCTTTTCCATCTTTATTTAGACAGTAGTGATAGGAGTAGGGGATAGACTTCTTCCAGAATAAATTCAATACTCACAAAAGATTCATAGACAGTTATTGGACAGGTGGTAGGTATTAGTAGTTAAAAGTAGACTCAGATCACCTGGGTGATTTTGGGTAAAGCTGTTTGTGCTGTAGATTCATGGACTTTAAAATACAAGTACAATAGCACCAAGAACCTAGACTATCATAAGCATTTAATTAATCCATCAATTAATCTAAAATATTTACTGAAAAGAATCCTGAAGTCATAGTTTGCATTCAATAAATGTTAACCATTATTATCTGCAGCTGAGTAATCTCAAGTCAGGTTGTTAATTCACTGAGCTTCATTTTCTTCAAAGTGTATTTTATCTTCCAAGTGCTGGCTTCAGGTGTTTGCCAAGGTTTTGGTAGAAGCGAGGTGCTTCTTTCACTTAGGAGGGTTTTGCCTCCGGTAACCATTCCTTCTTCTCAACAAGCAAATCCTGATTTCTTCCCACACCCTCCTATCCTGAAAATAATTAATTGGGCTGTCTAGCTTTCTGTCTTATTCAAGGTCTTAAAGAGGATGGAATTAAGTATTTAATTTCAGTCCTTCTCTTGAGCAAGACCTTGAGGCACAGAAGCAGTGAAGAATCTTCAGTTCTTCTTTCAGATCCTTGCTGATCTTCACAAACTGATCACATCTTCTGCGTCAGCTAGGAAGTCAGCCCTTACACAACCCTCCATGTCCTTCTTCCTTCTTTGCAGCAGTGCGCAAGGAAGGTGGATGGATCCTCTTTGTAGAATGCTGCTGCCTCAGACCTGGTGTTTTCATCTTAGAGAGGGAGCTGCTCTAGATCCGGTGAATTTTTTTATGCCAAAGTTTGCTTCCTTTGTTATCTTGCAAAGTTAGTTATAAACTGATATCTTTATAGAGGAAAGAATTATTTGGTGGGAAACTGAGGCATGTGAGAAGGCTTATAAAGAGGCTAGTAGCATATGTCATTACTCTTTTCAGAGACAAGTAAATGATAGGCAAATTATAAATGTGGTATTTCTTAGCTCAAATACCTGGAATTAAGCAATAGGATAAGTAGAGGAAGAAGAAGGGAAGAGTAGTAAGCCTGGCACCTTTCAAAACAAGAAGATACATACATGCCTTTATAGTGATCTTTACATAATATCAGGATAAAGGCATCTTTACATAATATCCCTGCATTTGCTTTCAAAATAACAGTTAACACATGAACAGCAAAGAGGGCTTTCAGACACCAGTTACCTAATTGAAACAATTTAAACTAAATAGGCCTGATGTTGAAATGGATATTGTGGTGAAATGTTTCTGTATGGACTTCTGTTTAAATTCTTCTCATTTAAACTGCAAAGTCAAACAAAATTCTAGTGTCACCTCTGACAGTTGAAACAATCAAAACCAATGTTTGGTTCTTCAAATTTTGGGGGGGGATGGGGCTGGAAAATAAATATATCAGTCCATTTTATTCCTTTCAGTGTAATCGTGGTACCTACAGATAGTAAGGTTTTTAATGCAAATTTATAGAGGGTTTCCTACAATAATGATTCAAACTAGCTAGGCAGTCACAAAATAAAGAATGATAAGAAATTTGTTCTTTCTGCCATTTTCCTCTCAAAATAAGAGTTTTCTGACTTTAAAAGATCAAGTTTTATCTTTGGTTTTTCTCTTTCTTACCCTCATGTCCAGATTCAGTGAACTTGCCTAGCATTTGTGTATAAGACTAAAAAGTTCACCTGTGGCACACAAATTATTTTGTTAGGGTGCCATCTGCTGGTGTCAAACAATCAAATACTTTTTTTTTTTTTAAGATAAATGGTATGCATGAATTAAAACTAAAGGCTTAGAAGTTATTCGATTCAGATTATATAGGTATAATAAAGGCTATTTTCAAATGGTTGTCTGGTGCATAATTTTTAAACACTTTAATATGGTAAGATAAAAAGTAACTTTATTCTAAAATGAAGAAAGTGGAGGCGTCAGACATTGCCTTGACTTTCTGGTTCCTGATCTGTTTGGATTCAAGCTTCACTTTTCAGTTTCCATGGCTCCCCTGACTTTAAAAAATTCTGTTAAATATTCCCTTAGAAAAGCAATTTAATTGCTGTGTTTGTGATTACATCGGTTTCAACAGATAAAATCTTAATTTACCCATTCACTGGGCTTGTTCTCTAAGCCATGGTATAAGATGCATGCACAATGTGTTGCCTCTCTCTCAAGCAAGCTTATCAGCATAGCCCTTATTACTCATGTACAATATGCATACCTGGCCTACCTTCATAAATGGAAGGAAAACACAACTGCTTTACTCCCTCCCTTCTTAAAAATCTTTACCACTTATCTGTGTGACATTGAGCAAAACATTTAACTTCCCTTTACTTCTTCCTTATCTGTAAATTTTGGATATTATTAGCAATTATCTAGTTATCTTGATTGCTAAAAAAAAAATCACATCTATAAGTTTCTTAAAATACTGCCTGTATCATAGTAAACACATTATAACTATTAGCTGCTTTACCATAGTTGTTATTTAAATAAAGAATACAGGTTAGTATCAACTAGAAAACCATTGCTTTACATAATTTGGGGGATCCTTAACGTCCTGCCAATCAGGAGATATAAAATGTGTATTTGTATTCATACTTTGGAGAATATGGAAAGAATAACCACTTCCTTACCTTTTTTCCCTCCCTTTTCTATAAGCACTTAACTGGTTTGAAGTCTCAGCTCCCTTGAATCTTATATAAAGCCTTTCAAGGTCTAACCTACATACTTCTCCATCCCCATTTCTCACTCTGTTCCAGCCATAATGAACCTCTTCCACTTGCCTGAGTGAGCCAGGCTTTCACTCTCCACAGGTTTGTGCAGACTGCCTGTGTCTGGAACACCTTCTCCCCCTGCCCTGCCCCCCTCATCTTATCTCTCAGCTCTCCTGTTAAGAAGCCTTCAAGGCATGACTAAGCAACTAACCTACACACACACAAGGCAAGGATCAGATAATCCTTTCCTAGGCTCCCATAATGCTCAGTACTTATCTATCCCAATATGCCATCACATTTCCATAGGGTGGAGAGAGGTAGGGTCTATTTTATTCACCATTATACTCCCAGCCTCTAGAGCAGTGCAGACACCCAGTTGCAACTAGATAAACATTTATTACATAAGCGGCTGCCTGAGTGTGCAGTTTATTTTGGGCGGGAGAAATATCAATAACCTCAAATATGCAGATGACACCACCCTTACAGCAGAAAGTAAAGAGGAACTAAAGAGCCTCTTGATGAAAGTGAAAGAGGAGAGTGAAAAAGTTGGCTTAAAGTTCAACATTCAGGAAACTAAGATCATGGCATCCGGTCCCATCACTTCATGGGAAATAGATGGGGAAACAGTGCAAGCAGTGGCTGACTTTATCTTTCTGGGTTCCAAAATCACTGCAGATGGTGATTGCAGCCATGAAATTAAAAGAAGCTTGCTCCTTGGAAGGAAAGTTATGACCAACCTAGACAGCATATTAAAAACCAGAGACATTACTTTGCCAACAAAGGTCCATCTAGTCAAGGCTATGGTTTTTTCCAGTGGTCAAGTATGGATGTGAGAGTTGGACTATAAAGAAAGCTGAGCACAAAAGAATTGATGCTTTTGAACTGTGGTGTTGGAGAAGACTCTTGAGAGTCCCTTGGACTGGAAGGAGATCCAACCAGTCCATCCTAGTCATCCACCAGGAGATCAGTCCTGGGTGTTCATTGGAGGGACTGATGTTAAAACTGAAACTCCAATACTTTGGCCATCTGATGTAGAGAGCTGACTCATTTGAAAAGACCTTGATGCTGGGAAGGATTGAGGGCAGGAGGAGAAAGGGGACGACAGAGGATGAGATGGTTGGATGGCATTACTGACACAATGGACATGGGTTTGGGTGTATTCTGGGAGTTGGTGATCGACAGGGAGACCTGGTGTGCTGCGGTTCATGGGTCGCAAACAGTCGGACACGACTGAGCGACTGAACTAAAAGAGGAAGCATAAACTCTCTCTTGCCTACAAGGTTAAAATCTGTCTTGAGCAGTGACCATCTTTCTCCAGTTATTTTCATTAGGGCATTGCCAGTGTCACTCTTAATCATGAATACCTTTTATTCATATATTTGTAGTAAAAACTCAAGAACATATAAAAAAATGGATGTGATTGGGTTTTTTTCATATGCATGTAGGAATTTATTTTTAATTTCTATGTTGCCAAATCATAAATACTATCCTTATTTACTTAGCAATTGTAATTTTCATTAAAAAAGTATGTATATAACAGTTTATTCAACAAGCATGTGCTGAGTGGCTAATATTTGCCTGGTACTTTTCTAGGCACTGAGCAAAGTGGACAGAAATTCCTAACCTCATTAAGCTGAATTAGCTCTGTGTTTTTGCTTAAGTTTTTTCTGTATCTGGCAAGAGAGGAAAGGAAACCCAAAAGATAATACAGTACCCTGGGTCTCACAACATGGGGCGCTGTTACCATCCCTGCCTCTAGAGGAAAAGGGAAGAAGCAGGTAGTTTACTGGACTTCTCGTTCCCTCTTTCATTCTTCTGCGGTTTCCTTCCACAGACTGAAGCCAACCAAAGCCCCACAAAAGGAAGCTGAAGAGAAGCAGAGGGTCCCAGAGCACGGAGCAGAGGCCAGAAGCAGTGGAGTGGATCTGGAAGGACAGAGGGAAAATATCCAGCACTAACTCTGATCAAGAACTTTTAAATTATTATTATTATTATCTGCAATGCAGGAGGTCTGGGTTATATTCCTTGAGTCAGGACGATCTCTTGGAGAAGGAAATGGCAACCCACTCCAGTATTCTTGCCTGGAGAATCCCATGACAAAGGAGCCTGGCAAGAGTCCATGGTGGTCCGTGGGGTCTGGAGTCCATGGGGTCAAAAAGAGTTGGACATGACTGAGAGACTTTCACTTTTCTATTATTATGTAGCCTCTAAATGTTTTCTAAACACACAGTGTTCTTCAAATAATCAGCAGTTTTGTGTTACTCAGTCAGTGACACCTGTTGGAAATCAGGGTCTCTTTTTTTATAAGCCCATGTGCCTTTTAAACAAATATTAATGTGTTGTATATTTAGAGAGTCTTTTTTTTCAGGGGGTATCAAAAAGTAATCTATTTTAAATGAATAATCTCATTCTAGATTGCATCTCCAAAACTCACGTCCTAACCTTTAAAAGGAAAAAAAATGAAGATTTGTAATTCTGCGCACTAGCTCGTGATGTCACCAATTATTTGCAGCCTTCCAGAGCTCCCCCGGACCTGCTGTGGAAGCAGGCATGACTTTATGCCTCGGCTCATGGCCTGAGGAAGAGGCCGGGGACACTGACACACAAACAGAATAAGCATTACTGAGGTCCTGCGGTATCTTTGAGAAGATTTCTCTGTTAAAGGTTGAAGGTTAAATCCGAGCACTCCTGCAGTCTGAAAGCACAAAAAATCAAGAACATTGTATTGATACTCACCTCTATCTCATACTACTCATTTTTCTGTCCTTTTTATATCATTTTTCCTTGCAAATCTACTATTTAAAAAAATAAATGAAATGTTAGTCGCTCAGTTGTATCCTACTCTTTGAGACCCTGTGGACCGTCGCCTGCCAGGCTCCTCTGTCCATGGGATTATCTAGGCAAGAGTAGTGAAGTGGGTTGCCATGCCCTCCTCAAAGGGATCTTCCTAACCAAGGAAGCAAAATCTTGTCTCTTACGTCTCCTGCATCAGCAGGCAGGTTCTTTACCACTAGCGCCACCTGGGAAGTCCATACATAAGATTTAGGGTTTCATAGAAGGTGCTATTTTAGTTATTTATTACTTAGGTGGATACACTTGCCATGAGATAACGTTTTTCAGAACTTGCTCAGTTACTTCTTTTTGAAACTCCCCAGTGCCCTCTCCTCAGTATAAGTATTAAACTTCTCAGTACCTTTCCCCAGTTTAAGTATTAATTAATTAATCTAACAGCTTGGTGTTTATACCAACCCTTTGTTCCATGTTTTGAGGTTATTAGCTCGTGTGACGTCTTTCCTTCTAGGAGTTAGAAATCAAACAATACGGGCCCCATTTAAGAATAACTTACAAATTGGTTCTAGAAGCATCACTATGAACAAAGCTAGTGGAGGTGATGGAATTCCAGTTGAGCTACTTCAAATCCTGTCAAATCCTATCAAAGCAAATAGATTGGGAAAGAGTGGAAACAGTGACAGTCTTTATTTTTTGGAGCTCAGGACTCAAAATCACTCCAGATGGTGGCTGCAGTCATGAAATTAAAAGACGTTTACTTTTTGGAAAAAAAGTTATGACCAACCTAGACAGCATATTAAAAAGCAGAGACATTACTATGCCAACAAAGGTCCATCTAGTTAAGGCTATGGTTTTTCCAGTAGTTATGTATGGATGTGAGAGTTGGACTATAAAGAAAGCTGAGCCCAAAAGAATTGATGCTTTTGAACTGTGGTGTTGGAGAAGACCCTTGAGAGTCCCTTGGACTGCAAGGAGATCCAACCAGTCCATCCTAAAGGAAATCAGTCCTGAATATTCATTGGAAGGACTGATGTTGAAGCTGAAACTCTGATACTTTGGCCACCTGATGCGAAGAACTGACTCATTTGAAAAGACCCTGATGCTGGGAAAGACTGAAGGTGGGAAGAGAAAGGGACAACAGAGGACGAGATGGTTGAATGGCATCACCAACTCAATGCACGTGAGTTTGAGTAAGTTCCAGGAGTTGGTGATGCACAGGGAGGCCTGGAGTGCTGCAGTCCATGGGGTTGCAAAAAGTCGGACATGAATGAGTGACTGAACTGAACTGAACTGAACTTTTTCACATCAGTGGTTTGTGCAATTTTGAACCTGGATTTTTATCATATCCTTTATAGTTAGACCTTTACTCCTATAAAAATAAGAAAAACAAAGAATTTGAATGAGTTCCCCAAACAAATCAATGTGTGGATTTATAATCTGTGTCATGTACCCACTCTCTGACAAATCAACAATGCTCATGGGAAAATCAGAAGCCTTGGGTTTTAGACCCAGAGTGTCCCAAATGAGTGACTTTCTCTGAATTTCAGCTTCATCTTCTGCACAGGGAGGGCTGAGCCAGATACTTTGACTCCTTTCCAGAATGATATATCTATGGAATGGTACATACCATTGAGACTTTTGACTCTTTGGTGTTTTGATTCTCTGGAATAGATTCTATTCTAATAGACTCTAAATAGTGAGTCCTCACTATTTAGCTCACGGCCTGCAAAATGCATAGAAAAACATCAATAAATATGTTTAGGACTTAATATTTTGCTGAGCTATTTAAGCATAACCAGGTCTCTAGAACTATTTTAAAACACTCTGTAAATCTAGTGTTAGCACACTATGATGTTATGTTTTCAGTTGCTAACAATGTACAATGATGTAGGTCAACAGAGTGTTTTGAATGTTTTAGAAAACTTGACCAGGGTGAGAACTCCCCATCTGATTAGATTTTTGGAAAGAGGATTCAAGTATATTTATCTCAGTTGGGCAAAAGAACATGTTTACATCTCATATTTTAGCTAAAATTTAGCTAGAAATCAGATATGTGGTTCATTTTAACTAATACCCTTTTTAAAGGTGACCCAGGGCAAGTATTAATACTATGGGCTAAATGTTTGTGTTCCCCCCCAAATTCATATATTAAAACTCTAATCCCCAATGTGACAGTATTTGGGAGTAATTAGGAAGTACCAGCAGTGCAGCCCTCATGAAGGGATCCGGTGTCCTTATAAAGGGATGAAGAGACCAGAGCTATCTCTCTCCACCATGGGAGGCTACAGCAAGAAGGTGACAGTCTGCAAACAAGAGTAGGATTGTCACTAGGAACCCAACCTACTGGTACAGTCCCAGCCTCTGGGACTGTGAGAAATAAAGTCATGCGGTTTAAGCCACCCAGTTTCTGGTATGTTTGTTATAACAGCCTAAGTTGACTTAGACAGCAGGTAAATCAGGTCTGTTCACAAAGAAAACAGAATTTCATGGTAAAGAATTCAGGCTGGAACTGGATCCTTTTACAAGCACAATTAAGGAGTAAGAGAGCTAACAATATCAAAATAAGGAGGGACTGAGATACTGAGATCAATAGCAGAAATTACCAACTCCGACAGCCCATAACCTTGACAGAGTGATTCAATGGCAGAGCTACTTCTAATGCAAAATGTTACATTTCAGGTTTTGCCAGACTGTGAACTTCCACTACAGGACTCAAACTTCTCCAGGTTGGAAATTTCATCTTTTTATTGCTCTTCTATAAATTCCCAGGGAACATTAGCTCTCTATAAATGCTATTTTTTTATATTATAGAGAAATGCTATTTCTCTATAAATATATTTTTAAAGAATACATGAAGAAATAAATAGATTCTTTAGTTTTTATTTTGGTTGTATCACATCACATTGATGCTGAAGCTGAAACTCCAATACTTTGGCCACGCGATGCGAAGAACTGATTCCTTGGAAAAGACCCTGATGCTGGGAAAGATTGAAGACAGGAGGAGAAGGGGATGACAGCGGATGAGATGGTTGAATGGCATCACCGACTCGATGGACATGAATTTGAGCAAGCTTTGGGAGTTGGTGATAGATAGGGAAGCCTAACGTGCTGCAGTCCATGGGGTCACAAAGAGACGGACACAACTGAGCAACTGAACTCTTGTTTCATCTCACACTGATTACAGAGAATACACTAATTTGTTACACACACAGTAGGTTTTCTTGAAACACTATGAAATGTACTGTATGTATTAAGGTCTGTGTATGAGGGGGGAGCTGCAAAATGAAAATCTAATTAAATTAGTTCAGGAAAAAATATTCTTCTTTTATTGATATAGTGAGCTCATCAAAATGAAGTACAGCCAAGTTATATGGTATATAACAACCAAGTTATATGAAGTACAACTAAGTTACATGTGACCTAGTATTGTAAATAGAGCCTCCATACACTCTGGGGTACATGTGTCTTTTTCAGTTTTGGTGGAAATTCTTAACCTTCAAATGCAGTATCTTCTCCTGCATTGAAATTGAAATATTTTCATTAACAAAATAATTAAAACCATATCAGATCAAATAGGCACTGTTCTTCCAGCTACTCTCACATAGATAATTACAATCTAGGGGTTGTGGAGTGAGATAACACCTTACCTATTCCAGATAAATAACACTAAGTGTCTTTTTAGATGGGTACATGGTTATCAGCTTTCAAAAATTTCAAACATCTATCAGATTCCCAAGGGAAGGGTCCTACCTCATGGAGTCTTCAGAGATTCATCATCATGAACATTTTCAGATTAGATGCTGAGAGAGCCAATCAAGGTTACTGAAAAGGAAAAAAAGAAAGTTGGTTATAGTAGGGTGTTAAGGAAAAAAAAAAAGAGAACTAGATAAGAACATTTAAGAAACCAGATTGAGAATTGTTACACAGAGGAATCTCATGGGAGAAACTGACCCGAAGCTACTCTCTTGTCTTTGAATACACAGTCTCTCTCAAATAAGGAACATTCTCTCTATCTTGGCTGTTCTGCTTCCTTCTGAGGCTGAGCATCTATTGCTATCACTATCCTAAATTAAATTCAATAAAGAATATTTAAGTTAATTTTGATGAGTGTATTCATGAGACTGCCAACAATGTATTTTACCAGCTCTAAGAATATCACTCAGGACTAATTATTTTTTAGTATAATAAAAAAAAATTAAGTTTAATATGCTAAATTTAGTATGATAAAAACTTTTCAAAGTTCACTCATGTTGTTTTATTTTTTTATTAGGTCTTTTCCCCACTTTTTGATTGGGTCGTTTGTTTTTCTGGTACTAAGTTGTATGAGCTGCTTGTATATTTTGGAAATTAGTCCTTTGTCAGTTGTTTCATTTGCTATTATTTTCTCCCATTCTGAGGGTTGTCTTTTCACCTTGCTTATAGTTTTCTTTGCTGTGTGAAAGTTTTTAAGTTTAGTCAGGTCCCACTTGTTTACTTTTGTTTTTATTTCTGTTACTCTAGGAGGTGGGTCATAGAGGATCTTTCTTTGATTTATGTCAAGTGTTCTGCCTGTGTTTTCCTCTAAGAGTTTTATAGTTTCTGGTCTTATATATAGGTTTTTAATCCATTTTGAGTTTATCTTTGTGTATGGTGTTAGAAAGTGTTCTAATATCATTCTTTTACATGGAGCTGTCCAATTTCAGCACAATTTATTGAAAAGGCTGTCTTTGCCCCATTGCATATTCTTGCCTTCTTTGTCAAAAAAAAAAAAGGTACCCATTGGTACATGGGTTTATTTCTTGGATTTCTATCTTGTTCCATTGGTCTATATTTCTGTTTTTGTGCCAATAACATACTGTCTTGATGACTGTAGCTTTGTAGTATAATCTGAAGTCAGGAAGGAAGGAACTTCAGTATAATCTGAAGTTGATTCCTTCAGCTCCATTCTTCTTTCTCAAGACTCCTTTGGGTATTCAGAATCTTTTGTGTTTCCATATGAATTGTGAAAATTTTGGGTCTAGTTCTATGAAAAATGCCATTGATAATTTGATAGGGATTGCATTTAATCTGTAGATTGCATTTGGCAGTATAGTAATTTTCACACTATTTCACAATCTTCCTACCCAGGAACATGGAATATCTCTCCATCTGTTTATGTCATCTTTGATTTCTTTCATTAGTGTCTTATAATTTTCTGTGTATAGTTCTTTTGTATCCTTAGGTAAGTTTATTCCTAGATAATTAATTTTTTTGTTGCAATGGTGAATGGGATTGATTCCTTAATTTCCTTTTCTGATTTTTCATTGTTAGTATATAGAAATGCAAGTGATTTCTATGTATTGATTTTGTATCCTGCAACTTTGAAAATTCACTGATTAGCTCTAGTAATTTTCTGATACTACCTTTAGGATTTTCTATGTACAAAATTATGTCATCTGCAAACAGTGAGACCTTTACTTCTTCTTTAATGATCTGCATTCCTTTTATTTCTTTTTCTTCTCTGATTGCTGTATCTAGGACTTCCAGAACTATGTTGAATAATAGTGGTGAAAGTGGACACCCTTGTCTTGTTTCTGATCTTAGGGGGGATGCTTTCAGTTTTTCACCATTGAGAATAATGTTTGCTATAGGCTTATCATATATGACCTTTAATATGTTAAGTCTCTTGATGAAAGTGAAAGAGGAGAGTGAAAAAGTTGGCTTAAAGCTTAACATTCAGAAAACTAAGATCATGGCATCTGGTCCCATCACCTCATGGGAAATAGATGGGGAGACAGTGGAAACAGTGTCAGCCTTTTTTTTTTTTTTTTTTTTTTTTTTGGACTCCAAAATCACTGCAGATGGTGACTGCAGCCATGAAATTAAAAGATGCTTACTCCTTGGAAGGAAAGTTATGACCAACCTAGATAGCATATTAAAAAGCAGAGACATTACTTTGCCAACAAAGGTCTGTCTGCTCAAGGCTATGGTTTTTCCAGTGGTCGTGTATGGATGTGAGATTTGGACTGTGAAGAAAGCTTAGCGCCGAAAAATTGATGCTTTTGAACTGTGGTGTTGGAGAAGGCTCTTGAGAGTCCCTTGGACTGCAAGGAGATTCAACCAGTCCATCCTAAAGGAGATCAGTCCTGGGTATTCGTTGGAAGGACTGGTGCTGCAGCTGAAACTCCAGTACTTTGGCCACCTCATGCGAAGAGTTGACTCGTTGGAAAAGACCCTGATGCTGGGAGGGATTGGAGGCAAGAGGAGGAGGGGACAACAGAGGATGATATGGCTGGATGGCATCACCAACTCGATGGGCATGAGTTTGAGTAAACTCCGGGAGTTGGTGATGGACAGGGAGGCCTGGCGTGCTGTGATTCATGGGGTCGCAAAGAGTCAGACATGACTGAGCGACTGAACTGAATTGAACTGATCTGATGTTGAGGTAGGTTTATTCCATGCCCATTTTTTAAGAGTTTTAATCATAAATGGGTGCTGAATTTTGTCAAAGGATTTTCCTTATCTATTGAGATGATCATATGATTTTTACCTTTCAATTTGTTAATATTATGTATCACATTGATTTATTTGCTTGATAATGATGTACGAACTTTTTGATGTGTTGCCGAATTGTTTGCTAAAATTTTGTTAGGATTTTTTGCATCTATGTTCATCAGCAATATTGACCTATAGTTTTCTTTTTTTGTGTTGTCTTTGACTGGTTTTGGTATCAGGGTGATGGTGGCCTTGTAGAATGAGTTTGGAAGAATTCCTTCCTCTGCAATTTTTTGAGAGTTTTAGAAGAATAGGCATTAGCTCTTCCCTAAATGCTTGATAGAATTCTCCTGCGAAGCCATCTGGTCCTGGGCTTCTGTTTTTTGGGAGATTTTTGATCACAGCCTCAATTTCAGTGCTTGTAATTGGGTTGTTCATAATTTCTATATCTTCCTGGTTCGATCTTGGAAGACTGAACTTTACTAAGAATGTCCATTTCTTCCAGGTTATCCATTTTATTGTCATAGAGTCGGTCGTAATAGTCTTTTAATGATCATTTGTATTTCTGCATTGTCTGTTGTAACCTGTCCTTTTTCATTTCTAATTTTGTTGCCTTGATTGTTCTCTCTTTTTTTCTTGATGAGTCTGGCTAATGGTTTGTCAATTTTGTTTATCTTCTCAAAGAACCAGCTTTTAGTTTTATTAATCTTTACTATTGTTTCTTTCATTTCTTTTTCATTTATTTCTGTTTGGATATTCAGGATTTGTTTCCTTCTACTAATTTTGGGGTATTTTTGCTTTTCTTTTTCCAGTTGTTTTAGGTGTAAAGTTAGGTTATCTTTTTGATGCTTTTCTTATTTCTTGAGGTAGGATTGTATTACTATAAACTTCCCTCTTAGAACTGTTTTTACTGCATCCCATAGGTTTTGAGTTGTCATGTTTTCATTGTCATTTGTTTCTAGAAATTTTTTTATTTCCCTTTTGAATTCTCCAGTAACCTGTTGGTTCTTCAGAAACATGTTGTTTAATCTCCATGTGTTTGTGTTTCTTACAGGTGTTTTTTTTTGTAATTGATATCTAGTCTCATAGTGTTGTGATCAGAGAAGATGCTTGATACGGTTTCAATATTCTTAAATTTACTGAGGTTTGATTTGTGACCCCAAGATGTGGTCTATCCTGGAGAATGTTCTGTGTGCACTTGTGAAGAAGACTCTTTGCGACCCCATGGATTGCAGCATGCCAGGCCTCCTTGTCCATCATCAACTCCTGGAGTTTACTCAAACTCATGTCCACTGATTCAGTGATGCCATCCAACCATTTAAGCCTCTGTTTTCCCCTTCTCCTCCAGTATTCAATCTTTCCCAGTATCAGGGTCTTATCAAATGAGTCACTTCTCAGGTGGCCAAAGTATTGGAGCTTCAGTTTCAAAATCAGTCCTTCCAATGAATATTCAGGACTGATTTCTTTTAGGATAGACTGGTTGGATCTCCTTGCAGTGCAAGGGCCTCTCAAGAGTCTTCTCAAACATCACAGTTCAAAAGCATCTATTCTTCAGTGCTCAGCTTTCTTTATAGTCCAACTCTCACATCCATACATGACTACTGGAAAAACCATAGCTTTGACTAGACAGACCTTTGCTGACAAAGTAATGTCTCTGTTTTTTAATATGCTGTCTAGGTTGGTCATAGCTTTTCTTCCAAGGAGCAAGCATCTTTTAGTTTCATGGCTGCAGTCACCATCTGCAGTGATTTTGGAGCCCAGAAAAATAAAGTCTGTCATGGTTTCCACTGTTTCCCTATCTATTTGCCAAGAAGTGATAGGACCAGATGCCATGATCTTAGTTTCCTAAATATTGAGATTTAAACCAACTTTTTTGACTCTCCTCTTTCACTTTCATCAATTGGTTCTTTAGTTCTTCTTTGCTTTCTGCCATAAGTGTGGTGTCATCTGCATGTCTGAGGTTATTGATATTTCTCCTGGCAATCTTGATTCCAGCTTGTGATTCATCCAGTCCAGCATTTCTCAAGATATACTCTGCATATAAGTTAAATAAGCAGGATGACAATATACAGCCTTGACATACTCCTTTGCAGATTTGGAACCAGTCTGTTGTTCCATGTCTAGTTCTAACTGTTGCTTCTTGAGCTGCATACAGATTTCTCAGGAGGCAGGTCAGGTGGACTGGTATTCCCGTTTCTTAAAGAATTTTCCACAGTTTGCTATGATCCACACAGTCAAAGGCTTTGGCGTAGTCAATAAAGCAGAAACAGATGTTTTTCTGGAGCTCTCTTGCTTTTTTGATGATCCAACGAATGTGGGCAATTTGATTTCTGGTTCCTCTCCCTTTTCTAAATCCAGCTTGAACATCTGGAAGTTCATGGTTCTGGCTTGGAGAACTGAAGCCTAGCATGGAGAATTTTGAGCATTACTTTGCTAGTGTGTGAGATAGTGTAATTTTGCAGTAGTTTGAACATTCTTTGGCATTGACTTTGGTGCATAGATATTTACAATTTTTATGTCTTCCTCTTGGATTGATCCCTTGATCATTATGTAGTATCCTTCCTTATCTCTTGTAATCTTCTTTATTTTAAAGTCTATTTTGTCTGATATGAGGATTGCTACTCCAGCTTTCTTTTGCTTCCCATTTGCATGGAAAATATTTTTCCATCCTCTCACTTTCAGTCTATATGTGTCTTTAGGTCTGTAGTGGGTTTCTTGTAGACAGCATATATATGGCTCTTGTTTTTATATCCATTCAGCCATCTGTGTCTTTTGGTTGTAGCATTTAATCCATTTATATATAAAGTAATTATTGATATATATGTTTCTGTTACCATTTTCTTAATTGTTTGGGGTTGATTTTGTAGATCTTTTTTTCTTCTCTTGTGTTTCTTGACTATATAAGTCCCTTTAACATTTGTTGTAAAGCTGGTTTGGTGGTACTGCATTCTCTGAAGTTTTGCTTGTCTGAAAAGCTTTTTATTTCTCCATCAATTTTGAATGAGATCTTTGCCAGGTACAGTAGACTTGGTTGTAGATTTTCCCCTTTCAGTATCCTGCCATTCCCTTCTGGCCTGCAGAGTTTCTGCTGAAAGATCAGCTGTTAAGTAACATACAAGGGAAACCCCATACAAGCATTCCATTATATGCTTCTCTCTTGCTGCTTATAATATTTTTTCTTTGTGTTTAGATTTTTTAGTTTGATTAGTATGTCTTTTGGTGTGTTTCTTCTTGGGTTTATCCTGTATGGGACTCTTTGTGCCTCTTGGACTTGATTGACCATTTCCTTTTCCATGTTGGGGAAATTTTCAACTATAATCTCTTCAAAAAATTTCTCATACCCTTTCTTTTTCTCCTCTTCTTCTGGGAACCCTCTAATTCGAATGTTGGTGCTTTTGATATTGTCCCAGAGGTCTCTGAGACTGTCCTCAGCTCTTTTCTTTTTACTTTATTCTGCTCTTCAGAAGATATTTCCACCACTTTATCTTCCAGCTCATTGATATGTTCTTCTGCTTCAGATATTCTACTGATTTCTTCTAAAGTATTTTTAATTTCAGTAATTGTGTTATTTATCTCTGTATGTTTATTCCTTAATTCTTATTGGTCTTTGTTAATAAATTTTTGCATCTTTCTCCATTTTTTCAAGGTTTTTGATCATCTTTACTATCATTATTCTGAAATCTTTTTCAAGTAGTTTGTCTATTTCCTCTTCATTTATTTGAACTTCTGTGTTTCTAGTTTGTTCCTTTATTTGTGCAGTATTTTTCTGCCTTTTCATTATTTTTTAAACTTATTCTGTTTGAGGTATCCTTTTCCCAGACTTCAATGTTGAATTGTTTCTTCCTTTTGGTTTCTACCCTCCTAAGGTTGGTCCAGTGATTTGTGTAAGCTTTGTATAGGGTGAGATTGGTGGAAATGACAACCCATTCCAGAACTCTTGCCTAGAAAATCCCATGGACAGAGGAGCCTGGTGCAGGCTATTGTCCATAGGGTCGCAAGAGTCGGACACAACTGAGCGACTTTGCTTTCTTTCTCTTTTTGTTTTTCCTCTGAAGGGCAAGACTGAGTGAGGAGGTAATCCTGTCTGCTGATGATTGGGTTTCTTTTTGTTTTATTTGTTGTTTAGATGAGTTGTCCTGCACAGGGTGCTACTGGTGGTTGGGTGATGCTGGGTCTTGTATTCAAGTGGCTTCCTTTGTGTGAGTTCTCACTATTTGATATGCCCTAGCATTAGCTCTCCTTGGAGCTATTTCTGCTTTATTGACTAAGCCAAAGCCTTCAACTGTGTGGATCACAATCAACTGTGGAAGATTCTGAAAGAGATGGGAATACCAGACCACCTGACCTGCCTTTTGAGAAACCTGTATGCAGGTAAGGAAGCAACAGTTAGAACTGGACATGGAACAACAGACTAGTTCCAAATAGGAAAAGAAGTATGTCAAGGTTGTATATTGTCACCCTGCTTATTTAATTTATATGCAGAGTACATCATGAGAAACGCTGGGCTGGATGAAGCACAAGCTGGAATCAAGATTGCCGGGAGAAATATCAATAACCTCAGATATGCAGATGACACTACCCTTATGGCAGAAAGTGAAGAGGAACTAATAAGCCTCTTGATGAAAGTGAAAGAGGAGAGTGAAAAAGTTGGCTTAAAGCTTAACATTCAGAAAACTAAGACCAAGGCATCTGGTCCCATCACCTCATGGGAAATAGATGGGGAGACAGTGGAAACAGTGTCAGACTTTATTTTTGGGGGGGCTCCAAAATCACTGCAGATGGTGACTGTAGCCATGAAATTAAAAGACGCTTACTCGTTGGAAGGAAAGTTATGACCAACCTAGATAGCATATTAAAAAGCAGAGACATTACTTTGCCAACAAAGGTCCGTCTGGTCAAGGCTATGGTTTTTCCAGTGGTCATGTATGGATGTGAGATTTGGACTGTGAAGAAAGCTGAGTGCCAAAAAATTGATGCTTTTGAACTGTGGTGTTGGAGAAGGCTCTTGAGAGTCCCTTGGACTGCAAGGAGATCCAACCAGTCCATCCTAAAGGAGATCAGTCCTGGGTGTTCATTGGAGGGACTGATGCTGAAGCTGAAACTCCCATACTTTGGCCACCTCATGCAAAGAGGTGACTCATTGGAAAAGACCCTGATTCTGGGAGGGATTGAGGGCAGGAGGAAAAGGGGACGACAGAGGATGATGTGGCTGGATGGCATCACTGACTCAATGGGCATGAGTTTGAGTAAACTCCAGGAGTTTCTGATGGACAGGGAGGCCTGGCGTGCTGCAATTCATGGGGTCGCAAAGAGTCAGACACGACTGAGCGACTGAACTGACTGAGCATTAGCTCTCTGGTAGTCTAGGGTCTTGGAGTCATTGCTCCCACTCCAAAGGCTCAGGGCTTGATCTCTGATCAGGAATGAAGATTCTGGAAGTAGTTTGTTGTGGCATTAAGTGAGATTAAAACAAATATCCAAAAACAACAAAAGATGAACCCCAGACAAATGGTAGTTACAAAATGAGGCAAATAATAATTAAAATAATGTACTATACATATATACATATACACCCATGGGCAAATTCAAAACAGTCCAACAAAAATAAAGTACACTAGATTGATCTAGCCAACAAGGAAGTAAACAATTATTGTTACCAGTTAAGAACAAAACTAACTAAAGCACAAACTGGAAAACAAAACTAAAGCAAGGTGCCAAGTGGGGAATAAAGCAATGGAAATAAAACTAACAAAATGTTGAGAGGAAAGAAAAGAAAAAGAATAGATATGCAAAGTTAAATAGAGGTAGACAAAGAAAATTTATATTCATTAAAGATTAACTGCAAGGGGAAAAGAACAGTAGGAAAGGCAAACAAATGAATAAATGTAGAAAAAATATAAAAGGCTTAAAAAATTAAAAATATATAAAAGAGAAAAGAAAAAAAAGTGGAAGAAGAAAGAAAAAAGGAAAAAAAAGGAAAACTCCACAGAACTGCAAAAGCCCATCATAAAGGCAGAGGTTTCTAACAACAACAAAATGTGTGACTGAATATACACATATAGATATACACCGATAAGCAAAATCAAAACAGTCCAACAAAAATAAAGTACAGTAGATTGACCCAGTGAACAAAGGAAACCAAAAATAATATTTCCCAGAACAAAACTAACTAACGCACAGACTGGAAAATAAAACTAAAGCAAGGTGCCAAGTGGGGAAGAAAGTAATGAAAATAAAACTAACAAATATGTTGAGAGGAAAGGAAAGAAAGTGAGGAAAGGAAAGAAAGTAAAGAAAGAAAGAATAGATATGCAGAGTTAAATAGAGGTAGATAAAGAAGATTTTGGATGGCATCACAACTCAATGGACATGAATTTGAGTAAACTCTGGGAGTTGGTGATGGGAAGGAGGCCTGGCATGCTTTAGTCCACGGGGTCACAAAGAGTCAGACATGATTGAGCAACTAAACTGAACTGAAAGAAGATTTATATATATTAAAGATTAACTACCAGGGGAAATGGAGAAGGCAATGGCAACCCACTCCAGGACTCTTGCCTGGAAAATCCCATAGACGGAGGAGCCTGGTAGGCTGCAGTCCATGGGGTCACTAAGAGTCAGACAGGACTGAACGACTTCACTTCTCACTTTCATGCGTTGGAGAAGGAAATGGCAACCCACTCCAGTGTTCTTGCCTGGAGAATCCCAGGGACGAGGGAGCCTGGTGGGCTGCCGTCTATGGGGTCGCACAGAGTCGGACACAACTGAAGCGACTTCGCAGCAGCAGCAGCACAAGGGGAAAAGAATAGTAGGAAAAGCAAACAAAGGAATAAATGTAGAAAAAGTAACAATATGTTTAAAAAGTTAAAATTAAAATAAGAGAGAAAAAAAAGGAGGAAAACTCCACAGAACTGAAAAAGCCTAACGTAGAGGTTGAGGTTCATAGCAACAATAAAAAAATGTGACTGAAGGGGGGAAAAATAAAGCTCAAAAGCTTAATTAGATCTCATAGTGACAATGGTGGGGGTGCAGGTGGGGAGGAAAAAGGAAAAAGAAAAAATCCAAAAGAATCTACAGAACAAGTCAAATCATAAGAATAATAAATGTTTTTCTTTTATCACTGCTGTCAGAGTCCCTTCCCTAGCTGGGAGTCACAGTCCACCTCACCTCCCTAGGATGCCCTCCAACACCATGCTGATCTCTGGGTCTGTTGTGGGGGCAGCTCAGATTCTAATCTGCTCGTACTCCTGTGTGTTCTTGCCTCCAATGTCCACAGCTACCAGAACTAGTGCGGTTTCTTTTGTGGGAGCTCTCAGTGACCTTTTATGTATTCCATAGACATAGAGTCTGCCTAGTTGATCATGAGGATTTAATCTGCAGCTTGTACAGCTGGTGGGAAGGTTTGGGGTCTTCTTCCTTAGCCACACTGCCCCTGGGTTTCAGTTGTGGTTTTATTTCCACCTCTGCATGTGGTTTGTCCACTGGGGTTTGCTCCTGAGGCTGCCCTGGAGGACTTGGGTTTGCTCCTGTGAGGGCCAGGTGTGAAGGTGGTGCAGCTGCTTGGGTCGCAGGGGTTCTGGCAGCGCCAGGTACTCAGGGGAGTTGGCAGCTAGGGTAGCAGGAAATATAGCTCTAGGCGGCTATGGCAACCCGTATTGGCCAATATGCCAGTATTCTTGCCTGGAGAACCCCCCTCCCTGACAGAAAAGACTGGCAGACCACAGTCTACAGGGTGCAAAGGGTCGGACACTACTGAAGCAATCCTGCATGTATAGACACAAGCCATGTTTTGCCTATGGCAGCTCTGCCCCAGGGAGAGTTGAGCGTGAAGGTGGCGCAGCTGCTTGGCTTGCGGGGACCTGGGCGGCGCCAAGTGTGCAGGGACACGGACTGCCTCTGCCACAGGAATTATGGCCCTATCAGTCTTTCTTTGAGCCTCTTGTAGCTGGCGATCAGAAGGCTTCTTTGGCCAGTCTTTCTCTGTAGCTCTGCCCGTTCAGGCACTTAGAGGGTTCCCTTGCCTGGGGTCTTTCTCTGTTGTTTGGGTTCAGCGCTTCAGGCATATAGAGGGCGCCCCCTTGGCTGGGATCCTACTCTGTAGATTGGCGCAACAGGCACTTAAAGGGGCACCCTGGGTGGGATCCTACTCTAGTTCAGTGCGTCAGGCATTTGATGGGCCAGCCTCTCTATTGTTCAGCTGCTGATGCTGGTGTGTGGGGGGAGAGAGGCTATGGTGATGGCTCCACCCCCTATGTGTGACTCAGCAGTATCACCTTGCTTCCACGGCTGCCCGGCTTTCCTCCACAGACATTTCCCACCACGATCTCCTCCCTCACCTCCCCTTGATCTGTCTCTCCGCAGTCAACAGCAGCCCTCGCCCTGGGATTGCCCCACAATCCTTAAACTCCAACTCCCATGCTGTGCCTTCCAGAAGACCAGCATCCCTGTCCGGGGTATGTATGGCCGTGGCAAGGACTGTCCGATTCACATTCCATTTAGGCTGCCGCAGATCAGCTGTTTCACTCTCAGCCTTAAGTGTTTCTCCTCTGACTCAGACAACTGCCCCGATGTGGGAATCAGACCCCTGCTTCAGTTTCCCCACCCACCAAGGGCAGGTCCGGTCCTACTCACGCTCCTGTTCTCCCCACTAGTTCCTTCATCCTACCGAGTTTTGCGTTGTTCTATAGATTCTTTTCCTCTGGTCAGGTACTCCTGTCTGCTCCCAGCTGGCGTTCTGCATGTACTCCTATGTCTGAAGGTGTATTCCTGATGTATTTATGGAGACAGATGTACTCCACGTCCACCTACTCCTCCACTATCTTGTTCACAGTACTTAATTATTTTTTACAAAAAGTAAACTGCTATGACTTTTTAACCATTATTTTCACTGTCCTGGTGGCAGAAATATATGTCATGTCTTGTTTCTCTATACATCTCTATAGCCATGCTTAATCTACAGTGAAACATCTACCTTAGCATTAAAAATTGGCAAAGATGATTTTTTAAAAATCAGTCTTATTTCTCCTGAGTCCTTTGGGTATTTATTCATAAGAGCTTTGATTTAGGGTTTCCAAATAGCCACAGATTTCTGTAACATAATAAGAGGTGATGCTATTTTCTGTAATTTTCTAAAATAAAGTGTTTGTTTTGTACTATTTATAATAGCTACCTGATTTGAAGTGAGATCAGAGAAAGAAAACAAACTTGTGTGCAGTGTAATTTGTTTTGAACTGGAACATAGAATTTATTGAATGCTGCAGTTTGATTTACTGCATATACAAACATCATTAGGAAACAATGATAAACTGTGTACACTACTTTGTCACAGAAAATTAAAGTATAATATGGGAAGCCATGGAGATATATTACGGATTTAATGACTCCTTCCATCACCACCCAACTCTTCTGGCAAGTTCTACAAGCAGGGGTTTTCACCCACTGAATCAGAACACACTGTTTCATGGTCTTGGGATAAAGTTGGATCACAAGTAATCTGTTGCCAATAATTATTCATGCATGCAAAATCACTTCAGTCGTGTTCAACTCTGTTCAACCCTATGGACTGTAGCCCAGCAGGCTCCTTTGTCCACGGGATTTCCCAACCGAGAATACTGGAAAAGGTTGCCATGCCTTCCTCCAGGGGATCTTCCTGACCCAGGAATCAAACCTGCATCTCTTATGTCTCCTGCATTGGCAGGCAGGTTCTTTACCACTAGGGCCATCTGGGAAGCACAGTCAATAATTATAAAAATGTATAATTGTTGTGCATTTTAAGGATATTAGAGCAGATTTAAGTTTATACCTATAGTGTCATTCTTGTGCCCAATTTGCATGCTTTTCTTGCATCGAAGGGAAATGGGTGGAGTCTTCAAAGGAGAAGGAAACTGTATTTATTAAAAGCCTGTGCTCATTAAAAATTGTATGAAAATGCATTTGTAGAAAAGTTTGACAAGATAATGAAATATTGAAAGGACAATGGCATTACATTTAATGTATTTTTTTCTTTATGTGCATCTGTACTCTCTAATTTTCCAACAATAAAAATATAATACTTATGGTAGAGCTTGTCGGTTTTTGCAATATATCCACTTTTATATGCAATTCTTAGCTCCCACGCATTTACATAAGATCATGTGACTATCTCATAGCAATCAAATTTAGGAGAAGTGCTATGTCACTTTCCATCTTGGACAGCAAAAATTGGTTGAGTTTTTATGATGTGCTCTCTCCCATTTGTGCTGCTAGAAACTGGTTGAAAAGGAATCTCACCAGATTTGCATCAGACTGTAACATGAGTAAGAAATAAACATTTTTTTTTGTTAAGCTACTGAGACTTGGGGGTTTATTTCTTACCACAGCATAGTCTATGCTATCCTGATTCATATATTTGTGCAATTTTCAATATTTTTTCTATTTAATGTTTATGAGTTCACTTGAGGCAAATATAATCATTTTTATATTACATAGGAGAAAGCTGAGACTTGGAGACATCTAAGTACTTGCCTAAAAAGGAAATGGCTGAGCTGGAATATAAATCGAGCTTTCCTTTGAACTGATATTTTTCACTTAAACTATTCTTTATTATATTACGTATAGTGTGACTTACATGTGAGTTGAGCTACTATTTTTGCCTCAAAGCTCCTTGGTATGTGAACAAAAGCAATTCCTTTTATCCCTTACTATCCTTATGTTTTTCAGTGTATTCCTGCTTTGACCTCTCACAGCATAAGCCTCCTACTCTGTGAGACAAAACCCAACCTCTCTGAGTTAAAGAAGGTACCACAATTTGTTTCCAATCCACAGCACAGAATAATCTATCAGAAATCTCCCTCCTCATTCCAGTTAAAGCTGATGAGTAACTGAGGGAAACATGTGGCAGAAGCCTATGTGCCCTGGCTCCCTGCTGAAGGGCCTTGTCCCTACTGGACACACAAGCCAGAATTACCCTTGAGAGCCCATCATGGAGAAGAACCATTGTGGACCTAACATCAAAAGCATCTATAATTTGGGTTGGTTTTCTAGTAACAGAATGATAGTCATTTCTCTCCACAATTTCTCTTATAGTCAAGGCTGTGCGTTTTGTACAGGGATCCATACTACACGTATAATTTTGAGAAAGTCCCTTTTGTTAATAACATGGCTAGATACGCAGCCTATCAACTCTTATCACCAAAGCTTAAATGAGACGAAAGTGTATAGATGTTTCTTAAGGAAAAAAAAGTTTATAAAAATTTAGCCAAACCATTCAGCTTACTATATTTGAACAACACCTCCAGTATTCTGAAATAAAATACAGCTTAAGAATGACTGTGCCTATCAAATTTGTTTAAAAGTCAGTTTGTTGCCTCAAGATACAGAGAACCAGTGACTTGAAATAGAAAAAAAATGTCTGTGTATGCCAAAGAAGGAACACCAAAACTACGATGATTCTCTGAGTTGTTTTCAAATGTTTGAATACTTTGTAGATTTACAAACATAGGAAAATCAAATCCCATGTTAAAAGCAATCAGAAAATTAAACAATATAATGAAATATACAGTAATTATTATCTTGCAAGTAACCCAAACCTCTTAAAAATGTATCTGTACCACATTAGTTATCTGGCAATAGCTACTGAACCTTTAGAAACATCTTAAAATTTCATTTCCTCAGCACATTTATTTCTTATAGATTAAACTGGAAAATATATAAACCAGAGTTTGGCCTCAGGGTTCATGGATGCTTTGGTTTGAGTTTCATAGAAGGCTGTCATTTATTCATTTGCTGGCTCTATATATACAATGTCTTGAGTTTTCTTTTCTGTTTAAAACTTCAGTGAAATACAAAAAAGAGAGATTATGCCAATATTCACACTATCAAGCATAATAACCCTTTTCTTATTTTTATTAATATCTGTTGTTTCAAAATAACCACTGTAGCAACATGCAGATAAATAATAATAAAATAAATAAATAAATAAAGATAAAAAAAAGATAGATAAAAGAAAGGCCCAGAAAAGTTGATCAAGCAGCCATATCAGTCCATAATAAATTCATCTCATAGGTATTTATCTTGGACATGGTCCTCTTTTTTTTATCAAGGTCATTTAAGTTCATTCTAATAAATTTTTGCCGGTGTTGTTATTAAATATATAAGGACATGTAGCCATTTTAACAGGAAAACCTTCAAGCCACAGTAGAGACGGAGTCATGTAAATAACTATAATGACCACAAGGTGGCAAAGTACACAAATCTACATCACTTATACGGGCTCTTCCTGTAGAAAAAAATGTCTTTTAGCATGGGGGAGGGGTGAGTAGGGGAAGGCTTCTCTTATGATTGTCTGCTGGCTAAAGAATAGCAAAATTATACTAATTTCTCAAAATTTGGTAATTACTCTAAATTCCTGGTTCTTGAGATGAATGTTGGCATCACATTACTATTCTAATTTATTATAAATTTTTCCTTTTTAGAGCAAAGTTGAATTTCTTAAATCTGAAATGTGTATTTTAAAGGGAAAATGAATGGGTCACTCTCACCATTTTAAACCCATTTTATATGTATACAGGAGCTAGTCAGAAAGTGGGTTCTATTGCTAGACAAATTCAGAACCATGATGTGATTATACGATTAGTGCTAGTAATCACAAAATTATAGTTATTTATAGTTCAAAAATTTGGGGTTTAGAAAAGCTAGATTATAAGACTTCTTAATATTGTTGTTTCCAAAATGCCATGCTCTGGCTTATCTTTTCGCTGTAACGTACTTTGAGTGATCAACCAATTTTCAGTGACCTAATATATAATATGGACTCTCAAATCTATAGCTGAAGTTCTGGCTTCCCTGAGTCCTAAACCAGAAAATCTCTGATAGCTGTTGGATAAGCCATACCCATTTTATATTTACTATATTTAAACTGATCTTATTTTTTTTCCCTCCCAAAACACCTACTACTTTTATCTGATTTCACTTCTGATAATCCAATGGATAGTGACATCCAAGTTAGAAACCTGGGATGGTTTAATATCTATTCTTTGGTTTCCTTGTATCCTTCATAGTCTGGATCCCGCCCACTTCTTTGGTTTTAGCCTCTGCCACTATTCCATGCCCTTATCCTAAACTTGCCACATTTTCTCACCCTTATTTGCCTTTGCTTACCGCTATTTTGTTGTCATCTAGTTAGTACTGCTGGGATTATATAGATCCAAATAAGATTTCTGGAAGCTTCTGGCATAATGTATTAAGTACTTTAAAAAAATTCACAGTCTTATATTTTGTCAAATTCACTGTTTTGAAAAGAAACTCATCTAAAAGCTGGCTTGACATTTGTATAAATATTATTTACAATAGCAAAAACAATCCCCAGAATGCTAAGAATATACAGAAATAGCAAAATAAGTTACAGTATATCTCTAAGAATGTTGTATAGCGATGTAACTAACATTCTCAAATAACATTTCATTTTAGAAACATACTTGATGTATAATATAAAGTAAATACAAAGATCGGGGGCCTGTTTTGGGAGGACTCTGGAGCTAGACTACCTGGTTCCTATCTTCATTCTGTTACTTTCTCACAAAGTATTTATTCCCCCTGCTCCTCAGTTTCCTCAGGTACAAAATAGAAATGACAATAATAGAGCTGTTACAAGGATTACAAGAACTAATGCATGTGAATTGCTGACAGTGGATGACACAAAGTAAGTGCTAAAGTCTGTTCAGGATTGGAGTTCTGAGATTTCGCTGGTGGCTATGAAACCGCTGACATCCTATGTTGATAGCTGTTCTGATCCATACCCTTTGATTAACTCCCCATGCTTACGTGTCTCAGGAAAACGTTGAGGCAAATTATTAGACCAAGTTAAAATTATTTACCTTCGGTCTAAATAGGGTACTCCCTAGAAAAATTGTTTATAATTCAAAAGAGCAAATTTGGTACATTTCAGTTACTGAACAGTTAAACCATAATAATCTCTTCAGAGAAAGATCTTGAAAAGATAACTCTCAAACTCAATGTTCCAGACAAAAGAAGGGTTTATTATTCTAGCTTTTGTTCTTGAAATAGAAACTGATAAGCTTTTCCCAAATGAATATTAATGAACATAATTAAAGTCACATTATGATAGTCTACTGATTTACTCTGAAGGTGACTGAGAATTTTTTAGATCAAAACCTAACTTAGACAAGTAGATATGAAAGGCCTCATGTTTCTCCTGTTAATTATCTTCTTATGTAAAAAGTCAGGAATTTTAGTTTGCTTAGGCAGTTGGTTTACTGATACTCTAATATATATGTGATATTGTAGGTCAAGATTTAAGACTTTCATACTCTCTTATCCCCTTTTAAGCTCATCAAACTTGGACTTATTCCACAACATGAAATAAGATTAACTATGAGAAATATGTATTGACATAAGCAAAATTTCCAAGTGAATTTAGATAATTTAAAAAAAAATTTTTTTTTTAGCTGTGTCACATCGCATGTGGGACTTTTAGTTCCCCAACTGGGAATCAAACCCATGTACCCTTCCCCTCATTGGAAGCGTGGAGTCTTAACCACTGGACTACGAGGGAAGTCCCTTAGATAATTTTTAATTCTTCAACTATGTAAATCTTCATTCTACTTTACAAAATTATTAGTTGTATTTTATAAGTTAAAACTTAACTAGTTTTTCTCATTCAAAAGAGCTCAAATTCATTTTACCTTTGATGATATTATCGGATAATATATAAAAATTATACATAATGATACAAAGAATAATCTCAATGAAAAAAGAACTTGCTTTCAAATTTGCAGGATACCATCTTAATTTCACTAGTACCACAATTTATTTAATATATTAATAGCTTTGCTAAAATTGTTATATATACTAAAATACAATCAGGTGTTCAAGTATTTTTTACTATTTCATACTTAAGTCTACCCAATTAATGAACTTTTGCTAGAAAAAAATTTTTTTCCCAACTCAGTGCATTATCCATCTTCTGAGCTGTAACTGGTTGACTTACAGTCTCAAAATGATGTGTGTATATTCTAACTTCTCAAATTTGTGGATGGCAACTTATTTGAAGAAATGTTCTTTGCAGATGTAATAAAGCTAGAGGTATAAAGATGAGACCATTCTGGATTAGAATGTGCACTAAACTCAGTGAAATATATCCTTATAAGAGATATATTAGACACTTATTAGAAGATTAAATGTGGAATGGTATTTGACATTACTTTTCTAAGAATAATTCTCCATAGTATCAAACTCTCCTTGCTTCAATGATGAATTCATTACTGGAAAGAGTTTTGGGTAAAATCAAATAATAATTTGAGAGCTAGTTTAACTAATCACATAACTAACTGGTCTGATTTTAGCTGTTAATGCAGTGGAACAATTCCTCCGTGAAAAGTCACTTGAGTTTGGAATATGGAAGGGTCTATCCAAAGATTCCCAGTCCCACATCTGACCCAATCCTCTCTCCTCCCCAGCAGACCACAGGACAGGAATGCTGAGACAAGTGAGAGCAAGAGGATGAAAGAACACCAAGTTCCTCCACCTAAGGAAAGTGGCTGGAGCTGACATATGGACAGCTAGACTGAAATAGTAATAAGCATGTTACGGAAGCAAGTTTGAACTAGTGAGAAATCCCCGTGGTTGAACAGGCTAAAGGAATGTCAAAGAGAACAGGGATGTCTAATATTTCATTTCATTCTATCTGCTGTGATGTAACTCCACACCATGATCTGTCAACAAACAATAACAGCCAACATTCATGAGATGCTTACTGTAGACCAGGCAGTTTACTTTCATAACTCCACTGTTTACAGTTCTATGAAGTAGGAATTATTGTGAATCCCAGTCTTCAGGGAAGGTTAACAACATGCAGTTGCCTCATGGAAGTGACAATCTGGAGAAATTAAAGGCCAAGTTCCATTCACATTTGGGTAAATGCAGAATAGAGAGAACACGGGGAGATCCAAAATACTTACTGCAAGCGGGGAAAGATGTCACACTGAGAGAAATATCAGACTAACACAAGAATTTCCAGGAAACATCGCACTTTCTACCTTACAAAGAACATTAAGTTTTTACAAACTAGAGGGGCTCAAGTCAATTGAAATACTTGAATATACCATGGCAACTGAAGGCTATAAACCAACACGGATGGACTAGTTCATAGAACATGGTGTGTGTATATATATATAATAATTATATATATCATAAACTAATGTAATATAATATTAAACTAATAAACTAATATATGTCATAACTATATGACATAAACTAATATATGTCATAAACTAATGACATTTTTCTTTTCTGTATTTTTGGTTAACTCTGATTAGTACTTTGGTTAGAACAAATTGAGATATTTATACATCCCAATTTTCCAATTCTGCAAGTACTTTTTTTTTTTTTTTAAGAATACTAAGATTTGGATCAATTACAGTGAAAAAAGAAAAGAGGTCTTGCACAAATTTAGATCAAATATCCATGGACAGAGAAGCCTGGCAGGCTACAGTCCATGGGAATGCAGAGTGAGACACGACTGAGCAACTAACACACGCAGTTTCTGACTAAATGCTGTTGTACAGCTTTATCACAAGGAACACGATTTCCAAACCCTAACAGTTCTTTTCTCTAAGAACATATTTAGTGTATGTCACAATACATTATTTTACATGTGTGCATGTTCAGTTGCTCAATCTGACTCTTTGCAAACCTATGGAATGTAGCCTATAAGGCTCCTCTGTCCATGGGATTTCCCAGGCAAGAATACTGGAGTGGGTTGCCATTTTCTCCCCCGGGGGAATCTTCTCCACCCAGAAATTGAACCCACGTCTCCCAAGTCCTCTGCATTGCAAGCAGATTCTTTACCGCTGCACCATCGGAGAAGCCCAAATTATCTTACATTAAGATCTAATTCTAGAAACTTAAGGGAACTTCCAGAGAAGTTGACTGATTGCCATTTTTAACTAGCCATGGATGTTTATGTAGAATACTTGTCAAAAAATATTAGTAGGCTGTTACTTGAGCAGATTAGATTCAAGGAGTAAGAGCTGTTTGCCTCTCAGTGAGCTAATAAGAGAAACGGTGAATATGTGCTGGGATGCACTTGCTTCCACTACCCTCTCTTTTGTCTTCATCCCCTTTTATCTTGCAAGGGTTGAGACTACAGGTGTCCAAAGTGTCCTCCAACTGCCTGAGAAGCACCAGGCTGGTACCTTCAGGCTGACTTCAGTGATCTTTCCTGCTGCAGCATTTTTTCAGCTCTTCATTATGGGACTGTAGGGGCTTACCTTCCAATTTTAAAATTTGAAGGAAAAGAAATATATACAAACACCAGGTTCCAGACAGATTCAAAATCAACTCCTGGGATCTTTCTCTAGGTCTTTGTCTCTTAAAAACAAACATAACTTTATTTAAAATGCAGGCATACTTTTTAGAAATGTCAAGAATCACTGAAGAAAGAAAATTATGTCAGCAACCCTGTGTTCAAATTAATTTTGCCATTGTTTCATTTAAAACTAGAAGGCAGTCACTGTGCTTTAGTGCAGCATTTCTCAAACTGGTTATGGTAAAGAGTCAACTTTCATTGCTTTTAATTTTCAATCCACAGATACACTTTTGAAAAATGTAAATATGAATTACTATGATAAAATAAAAACAAGGACAATAAAATTTTAGCCTACTTTTTAATTGTATTCAACATAAAGTTGCTTTATCAAATTCACTCTTTTCTAAACTTAAGAGTAAAATAAGTTATGCTTGTAGCCATAGTAATCACACTTAATATTCTCCCCCAAATGTACAATATCACATGCACTAAAGCAAAACAAATTAGAGAAAATATAAATAGTGAACTAAGCACACATGTATATGATTAGGAACTTCATGTCTGGAGCCAGACGATTAGGATCCAAATCCTGACTCCCATCAGTCACCGTGTAACCCTGGGTAAGTTACTCAATATCCTTGTACCTCAGTCCCCTATTTGTAAAGTAAAAATAGATAAAACACCTATCATCGAACCCTCATACAGTTATTAAATGAAATGCTTGAGTTTTTGTCACCTTTGTTGCTTAAATCTTACATGCTATTATTATTTGGACATTTGTTTCAGCCTCCAGACTAAAGCATACTTTCAAGATTCATTTGATGACTAGGATTCAAGAAATCTAAACCTTGGTTTCTGGTTCTAATCATGCAGGAGTAAACACATACCAGCCTACTTCTTCCTCCAAGTGTAACTAAAAACCCTGTATATAATACATAGAGCAGCTCTCTGAGGACTCTGAAAAGTAAATGGTAGCAGAGAGATTGGGGAAGGTAATCAAAACTTGAAGTACTGTCATAATCAGTGATGAACTCCCACCAGCCCCCACTTTTTCAGTTCTTTTCCAGTATTTGTTGGTGAGGAAAACTCAAAGGAAGCCCCAAACCTGGGACTCTGCATTGAATGTTAACAGAAACAGTACCAAGAGAAGCTCTTTGCAGGCTACTAAGCAGGAACGGCGCTCCCTAGAGTCAGAGAAAGTGAAGAAAACCCAATGTTGTGGTTCTCTTTCTGTTGTCTTTTACCCTAGCCCTAGACAATCCCAAAGCAGCAGTGACAACAGAAGCAGTGACTGTCAAGCAGGCACCTAAAACTCAAATGAGGTGACACTGAGCTTTGACCATAGCAACACTGGTCCCAAGACTGTAGCCCCATTGGTTCTTTTTCTTTGTATATCCTCTTGCTGTTTGGCCCTGCAGACAGACACAGTAACAGCAATTAGGCAGCAATGCGGATGTCTAAAGGCCTGGCTTACTAGCCCAAGGACCATGAAAGGTGTTCCTGTGGTATAGAGGTGTCAAGGAGACCACAGAGAGACGATAACTCAGGAAAATAATTCCAGAAAGTTGTATATGTACTCTTAGGTTCAGTCACAAGCTGTGCATGCTTAAATCTGACTCTTAGCGGCATATCAAAGACTTTGAGGACTAAATTGTGGGGTAGAACCTCTTTCTAGATGCTAGAATGTTACTGAGTAGAGGACAGAGAAGACAGGTTCAGATAGCACATTTTGTAGAGGCTTTAAAAACTGCACTGACTTTGAAATTATAGCCCACAGACAATAAGTAGAAATTTATAGCCTGAATCTATAGGATCAACAGCTACTAAAATCAAAAAAGAATAACAGAATCAATGTTCTTAATAGACTTAAAACAAAATCATAATATTAAAAATTTTCAGGATAAAATCTTAAAATAACTTACAAGAGAAAAATAAAATCTCAGTATCACACAAGAAAAATGACAATCAACAGATGTCAAATCTGAGATGGCACAGATGTAAAAATTATCAGAGAAAGACTTTAAAGTAGGTATTTAAATGTATTCCCAAAAGCAATGCCAAATATTCTTGAAATGAAGGGAAAGATAGAAAGTCTCAGCAAGATAATAGAAGACATAAAAGCAGAACCAAAGGCAAGCTTTAGATGTGAAAAACACAACAAAAACTGAAAACTCACTGGATGGATTAAAGAAAAAAATGGAGATGACAGAGGAAAGAGTCAATAAATTTGAACATAGACCAACAGAAAGGAAAAAAAGATTTTTAGAAAATGAATAGAGTACTGGGGATTTGTGATATGATACAATACCAAAAGGCTGAGCTTTCACATGACTTGAGTCTCAGAAGGATAATAGAAACAGTGTACTTTAAGAAATACTACTTTAAGAAATGACTGAATACTTTACAAATTTGACCAAAGACAAAAACCTAGAGAATTATGAAACTCAGTGAAGTCTAAAGAGGATAAATACAAAAACATCCACACCCAGAAGCACCCTAATCAAACTCCTGAAAACAAATTATGAGCAAAAAATCATGAAAGCTCCCCCCAAATATGAAACATTACATGCATATATGGAGACAATTTGAATGACAGCAGATTTCTTATTAGAATCCAGAAAGCGGTGGTCTACTTTCAGGCTTTTTTTTTTAGAACCTATGAAAAAAATTTTTTTTAATTTATTTATTTTAGTTGGAGGCTAATTATTTTACAATATTGTAGTGTTTTTTGCCATACATTGATATGAATCAGTCATGGGTTTACATGTTTAAGTACTGAGAGAAAAGAACTGCCAACTGAGAATTCTATATCCAGTGAAACTATCCATCAGTGAGGCAAAATAAAGATTTCTCAGATGAAGGAAAACTAGAGAGTTTGTACCAGCAGTAGTCCTCTTAAAGAAATGCAAAAGTGAGTTCTCCAGATTAAATAAAAGTGGCACTGCAGGCCAACTTGGAATGTCAGTAATGAAGGACAAGGAACAGAAAGTAAACATCAGTGGAAATATAAGAATAGCCACTTCCAGCTTTTAAAAATATGTTTGATGATTAAAAGCAGCAATTAGTGGCAGTCTGATAGGGTTTTCAATATATGTAGATGTAATACATATTACAACTACAACATAAAAAGTGAAAGCTAAAGGGACCTCTAAGGTAGTAAAATTTTTACATTCCACTTGAAGTGGTAAAATATTAATTCTAAGTGCAGTGTAAAAAGTTAAGTATGTATATTTTAAACCTTAGATAAACCACTAATAAAAGTTACAAAGAGATATAGTAAAATACTGGGCTTCTCTGGTGGTTCAGTGGTAAAGAATCCATATGCAATGCTGGAGACACAGGAGATGCGGGCTGGATCCCTGGGTAGGGAAGATCCTCTGGAGAATGGCATGACAAATCACTCCAGTGTTCTTGCCTGGAAAGTCTCATGGACAGAGGCGCCTGGAGGGCTACAGTCCATAGGGTTGCAAAGAGTCAGACACAACAGAACCGACCAAGAACACACACACAGTAAAATACTTAATATACAAACCAAAAACTAATACTAAAATATAAATATTCTAATAATTCAACAGAAGGCAGGAAAGAGGAAAGAATGAAAAAACAGGAGGAATTAATAGGAAAACATGTCATAGTAAACCTAAATGCAAAAATATCAATAATTATATTTAAATTGTCTGAACACACCAATTAAAAGGCAAAGGTTTTCACAATGAATTTTTAAAATCGAAGACCCAAATACATGGTATGCATAAGAAACTCTATGTATTTTCTTTCCACAGGACAGAAAAACATGTACCATTAACCAGAAGTATATAAAAATACTAAACAAAATCAATTAATTGGATTCAGTTGACATTTGTAGGATGCTCTACCCAATAACAGCAGAATACATATTCTCTTCAAGTACACATGGAACACTCTCAAGATTGGCAATTATGTGGTCATAAAAAATTAACATATTCAAGAGAATTGAAATCATACAAAGTATATTTTTTTATCATTATGGAATTAAACTAAGGCTAACAGAAAGAACTGAAAAACTCCATATATTTTGGAAATTTGAAAACATACTTTTTTATTGGAGTATACTTGATTTACAATATTATATTAGTTTCAGATGAACAGCATGTAGTGGGTCAGTATTTTTACAGATCATCTTCTTTATCCATTCTTGTTGATAGACACTTGGGTTGCTTCCATCCCTTAGCTATTTAAACAGTACTGCTGTTACTATTAGAGTGCATATATCTTTGAATTAGGTTTTTTTTTTTTTCTGGATATACTCCCAAGAGTGGAGCCACTGGATCATATGGTAGTTCTATTTCTAGTTTTACTTCCATAATAGCAGCACGAATTTATATTCCTACCAATGGTGTACAGGGTTCACTTTTCCCACATTCTTGCCAATATTTGTTATCTGTAGGCTTTTTGATGAAAGCCATTCTGACAGCTGTGAGGTAATATCTTTTTGTTGCATTAATATCACATTTGCATTTTTCTAATAAATTAGTGATGCTGAGCAATGCCTGTTAGCCATCTGTATGTTTATTCAGGTCTTCTACTCATTTTTTAATTGGATTGTTTGTGTTTTTTGAAAGAGTTGTATGAGCTATTTATATATTTTGTATATTAACCCTTTATTGATCACATTATTTGCAAATATTTTCTCACATTCTATGTGTAGGTTGTCTTTTTGTTTATTGATGGTATCTTTTGCTGTACAAAAGCTTTTAAGTTTAATTAGGTCCTATTTGTTTATCTTTGCTTTTATTTTGCCTTAGGTGACAGAGCCACAGGATTATTGCTACAATCTATGTCAAAGGGTGTTCTGATTATGTCCTCTTCTGAGAGCTCTATGGTTTCAGGT
Source organism: Muntiacus reevesi (assembly GCF_963930625.1). Classification (NCBI taxonomy): domain Eukaryota; kingdom Metazoa; phylum Chordata; class Mammalia; order Artiodactyla; family Cervidae; genus Muntiacus; species Muntiacus reevesi. The sequence continues at coordinate 37,793,814 of NC_089263.1, forward strand.
CTTCCATTTAGGTCTTTGCTCATTTTCCATTTATTTTTGTATATGGTGTGAGGAAATGTCCTGATCTCATTATTTTACATGGAGCTGTCCAGTTTTCCTAGCATCACTTCTTGAGAGATTTGTCTTTTCTCCATTGCATATTCTTACCTTCTTTGTCATGAATTGACCATAGAGGTGTGGCTTTATTTCTTGGTCTGTACTTGGTTCCACTGATCTGTATCTGTTTTTGTGCAAGTCATATACAGACCTGAGAGTTGGACCATAAAGAGGACTGAGCACTGAAGAATTGATGCTTTCAAACTGTGGTGCTGGAGAAGATTCTTGAGAGGTCCTTGGACAGCTAGGAGAGGAAACCAGTCAATCTTAAAGGAAATCAAACCTGAATATTCATTGGAAGGACTGATGCTGAAGCTGAAGCTCCAATATTTTGCCTGATGCTCCAAGTCTTTGGCTGATGTGGCAAAAGGCTCACTGGCAAAGACCTTGATGCTGGGAAAGATTGAGGGCAGGAGGAGAACAGGGTGCCAGAGGATGAGACGGTTGGATGGCATCACCAACTCAATGGACATGAGTTTGAGCAAACTCCTGGAGACAGTGAAGGACAGAAAAGCCTGGTGTGCTACAGTCCATGGGGTCGTAAAGAGTCGGCTATGACTGAGCTACTGAACAACTACCAGCACCACCAGGCTGTTTTGACTACTGTAGTTTTGAAGTCTAAGTCTGGGAGGATTATATCTCCTGTTTTATTCTTTTTTCTCAAGATTGCTTTGGCAATTTGAGGTCTTTGTGTTTCCATATAAATTTTAGTATTATTTGTTCTAGTTCTGTGAAAAATATCATGGATACTTGAAAGGGATTGCATTAAATCTTTAGATTTCTTTGGTAGTGTGGCCATGATAAAAATATTAACTCTTTCAATCCAATAGTACAAGATATCTTTCCATTTCTTGGTTTGGTTCAGTTCAATTGCTCAGTGGTGTCCAACTCCTTGTGACCCCATGGACTACAGCACGCCACGTCTCCCTGTTCATTACCAATTCCTGGAGCCTGCTCAAACTCATGTTCATCAGGTCAGTGATGCCATCCAAACATCTCATCCTCTGTCATCCCCTTCTCCTCCTGCCTTCAATCTTTCCCAGCATCAGGGTCTTTTCTAATGAGTCAGTTCTTCACATCAGATGGTCAAAGTATTTGGAGCTTCAGCTTCAGCATCAGTACTTCCAATGTATATTCAGGACTGATTTCCTTTAGAATTGACTGGTTTGATCTCCTTGCAGTCCACAAGACTCTCAAGAGTCCTCTCCAACACCACATTATTCTGCATAGAAGTTAAATAAGCAGGGTAACAATATACAGTCTTGATGTACTCCTTTCCCAATTTTGAACCAGTCCATCTTTCCATTTCTTTGTAGCATTTCCAATTTCATTCATCAATGTTTTATAGTTTTCAGAGTCTAGGTCTTTTACCTCTATGATTAAGTTTATTCCTAGGTATTTTGTTTTGTTAGTTTTATTATAAAGTTAACAGGCACTAACTAGCAATCCCATTCAAAGATGTTTAACCTTATGAAAGGAATGTTTTTACAAAAAAAAATGTATTACAAATATATATATAGCAGCTCTATGAAAAATTAACTCATACTAGAAATAATGTAAATATCTTGCAATAGGTGAATGAATAAACAAACTGGATATATTCATGCAATGGAATACTACTCAGCAATAAAAAATGAATTATTGTCTCACATAATAACACAGATGGTGAGGGAAAGGAACTAGGGCTCAAAAGATTACATACTCTGGGAATCCAATTATATGTAATTCTGAAAAAGGCAGGTCAGTAGAGATGGAGAACAGATTAGTGTTTACCAGAAGCAAATGTGGAAGACAGTGTGACTACAGAAGAATATCACAAAGTAATTTTTTTGAGCAATAGAACTGCTTTATATTCTGAATGTAACAGTAGTTACATTCATCTGTATGTGTTAAAACTGACAGAAACCTAGACCAAAAAACATCTATTTTATTCTATGTAAATTTTAAAATAATAATAAATGAATCTGAACGTATTACTTTATTTGTTCATAATTCAATGTACAACACTGGAAACAAACTGCAGCTATTTTAAGGAATGAATTCCCCCAGCTTGGAGTTTTAAAAATTATTTTGTATTGCTGTACTCATAGGATTAATGAGATAATATTTGTGAAATGTTTTGAGCTCCTTAAAAAGAAGTTGCTATGCAAATATAAAGTGTTGCTATCACTACTCAGGCAGTATTTTTTCTTTTGCTTATATGATGAAGTTTATGATCATCTTCATTTTTCACATTATTTTTAATGAATTGTAACAATAAAATGTGGTAGCCAACATATAAAATGAAACACATGTTAATGAGGCTAAAACTTTGCAATTAGAATTTAAAACATCAGTCTGTCTAAAGATAATTGGATCTAATGATTATTTCTCTACATACACAAGCTACAATTTTATGATGTCCAAGTTTGGCTTATTCTGCAGTTTTGCCTACAGAGCATACTTCAAGTCACTATCTCCTCTGAGACATTCTTAGTTTATCTGAGTGCCTGAATAAAGGGAATCAAAAATGAGGAAAAAATTCACATCAGATAGTAAGAGTACTCTGTCTTTAAAATGGAGTAATTAAAGTGTAGTCAGTTTAATTTTACACTATTATTTTTAAAAAGCCTTTTAACCTCATTATGAACATAAGCATGATTTGATATTTAAATTATTGGACTCCAAATGCATGATTTGATATTTAAATTATTCAACTCCAAACAAACTTTTTATTACCCCTTTCTTAAGTGTAAAATAAGGAATTTCAGTTTCTCTTGACAAAATGACCTACAGCTTCCTATATATTTTGGGACAAAGTGTGAATTCTTCTTCCTGGTTTTAGAGGCCTTTGTTAATCTAACTCTAGTTAACCTGAACCAAGTTATTTCCTGAGTCTACCTCCATAATAAGCCTCTGTTCATCAAGAGCTTTTCCCCTGTTCAAGTTCATACTCACTTTTTTCTCTTTACTCAAGTGATTCCTCCTACTCCTCTGCATATAGAAGGATGAAAATATCTGCAAGGAATCCAGTTTTTTGGAGATTTTGGAGGAGACATATATATAGGTCAAGCTCTTGTCTCTATGGGGGGCTTCTCTGGTGGCTCAGACAGTAAAGAATCTGCCTGCAATGTGGGAGACCTGGGTTCAATCTCTGGTCCAGGAAGATGCCCTGGAGAAGGGAATGGCTACCCACTCCAGTATTCTTGCCTAGAGAATTCCATGTACAGAGGAGCCTGCTGGGCTTGAGCCATGGGGTTTCAAAGAGTCAGACAGGACTGAGTAACTAACACCATGTCTCCATGGAGGGAAGCAGAATCCAGTAGTCAATTAATATTAGACAGTTAACTATCTTCAAGAGTGGAGATAACATTATGAGAGAAAAGAAAATAATCTATTGAGAAAAAAGAAAAATAATCTATTTGAATCTCCTTGAAAACTGACATCACTAAGTGTCCAACACTCAAGTAAAGTATAACCTCAGTTCTCAGACCAAGTCAGACTAAATACTTAAAAAAGAAAAGATCCAAGGGGTTTGGGTATATAAAAGAAATATCAATAGCATAAAACATGAAGAAAAAATAAATCTTAATTCAAAATCTTACCATTTATTTCAAGGTACAGAAAGAAGTTTTGAGGCAAATGTTCACACTTTGCAGCAGAAATTAGCTGGTAGCCCAGAATCACTTAAAGAAACCATCACTGTGAAAAGTTCTTAGACATAATCTATGACACAAAAGAGGTTCAGGGAAGAATGTGACTTTTCCTTTTTCAAAACAGAATTTGCCTCAGAAAATTAGAAAATGTATGCATCACTGACACCTTGTTGATATTCAACTTAAACCGTACTTTCATGAAATCTATGAATAAGTAAGTTAGAAGTCAGCTTGCCCAGCTTCTTGTCTTAATAAGAAATGAACTTCAAAGACATGAAAATTGTTTCTGTCTAAGCCCTGATGTTCATATGACTCAGAAATCTGTGGAATATACGGAATTCTTATTGAATAGTGCTTTATTAATTTTTAGACCACACAGCTTTTGTAACACTAAGTTATTTGAATTCATCTTGTAGATAACTGGCAGTAACTCTACTTAGAAAACTTACTTAGAAAATGCCTACAATGCAGTTGATTTGAAAGTAAATTGATAACAGTGATTTTAGACATGTGGAAGTCATGGTGGACCTCTATATAGATACAGATTATTGAGTTTATCTATAGATTTATGAAGAGATGTAACTGGAATGTTGAAGAGTTTGAAGCAGTCAATATAGATTAGGGAATATTAGCTAAAGTAACAGTTGAATTCATGCACATAAATCATATCAGAAGAAAATATTAGAAAAGAAAAATGAGAAAACCTTGTACATATACATATGTACATATAGGTAGGAGAGAGGAGGAAGCTCACATGTGTTGAGCTGCAACACATGCCAGCAATGTGGCTAAGAAATTGAAATACTTACCTTAGTTATCCCAATTAAACTCTAAAACATATATGCCACTCTACTCCTGAGTAGACTCAGAGATCTAGGAAGAACTTTTCTAAATTCACTCAATAAGGCATGGAGTTGGGATCTGGACTCCTGTTTAAGCTCATAATTCAGGCCTTTCAAGTAGACCATCAAAACAAATGTAGGTAGGACATCAGAGAAGGAAGTTACAGGGAATATGGGCAGTACTCATACCTGTTTTTTCATTTGCTATGTTCCTAGCACATAGAAAGTGGTCAAAACTAGTTGTTGAATGACTAAAGAATAATGCATATTACTTACTAATGGCTTTATTGATGTCTTAGGCCAAGGATACACTAAAGAGTTTTATAGGCATTATTCTAACCTCTTACAATGCCCCTGGATACATGAGAGATTAAAATGCTTTAATGGTCACCAAGAATTCAAGACAAAGTTGGTCTGTCTCTTCATTTCTAACTTCTATGCTATCTTGAGGAAATCCATCAATTTTGAGTAAAAAGACAATGATGACTCATTGAGAAGAGATTCAATGATGATAAAAATGAAGACAAATAAAAGATAGTAATTAGATGTTGGCTAGAATGAAAACGGCTAACTTGATTTGTTTAGGTTTTGCTGAAGGTGGGAAGGTGAATGTTTTTAAATACAAAGATATTTTGTGGTTATCAAAGCAAGTTTAATTGGGGGCAGCATTCTGTCTGAAAAAAGACAAAAAAAAATCAGAAGATTCAGATATAAGGGTTACTCAGCTTTTGAGCAGATTTTAAAAAAACTTCTTCCTTTGAACCTGCAAGAAAAGTTCAGAGTTGGGAGAAAGAGAAACAAAGGAACAAAGGAGCAAAGAAGTTCAAGATACTGAAGAAAACCCACAAAACAGCTATCCCGAGTGCCAAGTCCTTGTCTTTGGAAAAATAACATGGAACACTGTCCTCAAGCAGCATGCTGCTGTTAGCTGAAGTTAGTATTAAGGGTTTGAAGGTTCATCCAGATGACACCCCCGCCTACTTACTTATCCCTTACTGGGGAGATAGGGAATGCTTTTAACCACTGGAGTGCAGGGAGTCATGTTGTTCAGACACTCAGACAGAGCCCAAATGAGGGAGAAATGGATTAAGTGAAAAATTTAAATGAGATGCTTCAATTTCACATATAATTGAAATTTAATTACACGATGGTCTAGTAGTTCATCATACTCATCACTGACTACTAACCTATGCTGTCTTGAATGTGGCATCCAGGAGGCCAGTCTTAAAAAAACAAAAGCAAAAACCAAACAAACAAAAACAAACAAACAAACAAAATGAGCAGACATAAGCAGCTGTGTACTTCAGGGAAGACAGTTTTCACAGTATTAATCCTGGAAAGTTACTGAACAAACAAAAGCAACAACTATAACTCTGACTGAGGGGGGAAGGGATAGATGAATCATGATACTGAGTTGCTATGTTAGTTAAAACAATTAATTTTGACATGTAAAGAACAGGAACCTGTGATGCACAGAGAGGATAAAAAAGCACTTGGTGGAAACTGTCTCTGGTTAGGGTAGAAGATGGGAGAGTGTGCCCAGAAACTGGACTTAACAATGGCTTCAAAGTAGCTATTACAACCATGTTCAAAGAACGGAGGAAAACCACATTTACAGAATTAAAAGAAAGTATAACAATGACTCATCTGATGGAAAAGACTTCTTAGAAAGATGAGCATAATAAAAACCAAACAGAAAATTTACATTTGGAAAAAAAATGAAATAAAAAATTCACTGGAGACACCCAACATCATATCTGATTTGGCAAAAAAAATAAACAAATAAGTTAACCTGAAGATAAATCGAAACAGATTACACAATCTGAAGAACAAAAAGAAAGTGAAGAAACAAAACCAAAACGGAGTTTGAGAGACCCGTGAGACTCACCAAGCACAGCAAATTCCATGTAAAAGGACACCCAGAGAGAAGAGAGATGAAGGGCAGAAAAGTATTGGAAGAAACAATGGTCTGACTTTTTCCAATTGTAGGAAAAAAATTATCTACAGATCTAAGCTTAAACTCAAACAAGATAAAAACAAAGAAATCCACACCTAGTACATCATCTGAAAGTGCTGAAAGACAAAGACAAAATACGAAAAGCAGCAAAAGACAAAATGCATCACATACAGGGGAACCACAATATGATTAAAGGTGAGTTTTCACCAGAGACGATCAAGACTAAAAAAAAAAAAGTGGGATCAAAACAAAACAAGAAAATCCTGAACCAAGAATTCTATATCCACCAAAACTTTCCTTCAAAAATAAAGGTGAGATAAAGGAATTCCAAGATATGCAAAGACTGAGATAACTTGTTGCTAGCAGACATGCCTTAAAAAAACTCAAGAAAGTCATTCAGGCATAAAGGAAATGGCACGAGATAGTACTCTGAATTCATATGAAGAAATAAAGAGCAATGGAAAAGGTAGTTAAATATAAAAAACTGTTTTTTAAAACCTTGCTCCTTTCAACTGATTTAAAGGATAGTTGTATGAAATGATGACTATAAAACAGTATTATTGAGCTGTAACATATAAGTATATAACACATATGACAGTAATGTCACAAATAAGGGTGTAGGGAATGGAGGTGTATGGGAGCACAGTTTGTATATTTCACCAGAATTGTTAGTATTGATGTTAATAGACTGTGGTAACTACAGATGCAAATTAGCTCTAGAGTAATTACTAAAAAATAACTTAAAATAAGAAAAATGCAATGAAGGAATTACGATTCTACACTAATAATATCTTGCTAACAAAAAAGAAGGTAATTAAAGAGGAGAAGAAGAACATAAACAGACATTAAATACAAGTCAAATGCATGGTGAAAGGTTAAACAAGGGTTAACAAGGCGAGGGGATGGGGTGGAGAGAACAGTGTTTCAAACGGAGTGAAAAGTCTGAAATAAAAGAGCTTGTTCCCTTCTGGCCACAAAAAGCAGTCAACCTTTCTCCATGGGCCTCAGTGTGACTTCAGATGAACCAGTATTTGGTTCTTTAAGTCAGTCTAAATAGACAGTATGTAAAATGCAATCACGTCAGAGGTAGTCAAACATTAACTGAATAACGCAATGAGGATACAGATAGCTTTCTTATTCTCATTGCTATACTTATTCTACACATGCAATACAATGGCTGACCTTTTTTAAGTGAGTATTCACTAAACTCAAAGATCTCTCGGGGCTAACAGACAAATCAACAGCATCACTGATTAAAACATTTTTCTAGGCACAGTCCTTTTGCTCAGACCAAAAGCAAAAACAGTGGGGTGGGAGAGGGGGTTGTTCTAATGGTTCAGGATATATATAGAAGAGCAATTTTTATGGCATCCTGAGTGGACTGATATTGTCACTGTTTAAGGAATATTGCCTACAGAGGACACATCCTCCCTGAATCACACTTCGGTCATTTCTCTTATTTTTGTCAGAATCAGAAGATATTTCTGTACTAAAAATGTTGCTCTGCCTCTTGTATTAAACAGTCTACTGCCCATATGTCATTGAACACTATGATATATCACTGATGTGAAGTCTGGACAACCACACTGATGATATTTAGCATAAAACGTGTTGCTACTTCAGTGAAACTGGACTGTTTGCAGCATCAGCTGATGGCAGAAAGTGGTGTGACTTTCAGTGGTCCACTTCTTTCCTGAGCATTAGCAGTTACTTACTCTTTCCTGTGCTTGATGTCACTGAAGAATAAGTTGTCTCAATAGCATGGCCACACAGATATCCTTTTGACATACTACTCTGTATGAATGTAACAGAAAGAGTCATGTTTGTTGCAAACTGCTGGAACAGTTGGCAAGGCTGCCCCCCAAAAGGCTGAAACCATTATTTCTCCATAAATATTTTCTACTGTTATCTACTTCACTCCGGAACTTACTTCTTTCCTCAAGTTGCATATTATTATTCCATATTATTCTATTTTTAAACATTCTTTTTATTCTGACTGAACCATTCATACTGATATTTCTCAGGTTTATGTCCCTAAGATCATTCTTTCTCATCCTATCCTGAAGGACGTGGGTCATTCCAATCAGTTTGTGGCTTTTGAATTTCAGATATATACCTTCAGCTCCAGAATTCTTCCCTAAACTCTACACACATATTTAAATATCTTCAGGATATCTCAAAGTTCATGTTTAACATCAAGGAACTTTATATTCAACATATTCAAATGTGATCTTACCCTTCCTAAGGGTGTAAGTCCTTCTGATTAATAGTCCCATCAATCACCCAAGCCAAAAACTAGGATTCACTCTGGTCTCCTCTAAATTTTACATTGAACCTGTAAGTTCCATTGATACCATCTATCAACATCTTTATACATACCTCTCCACCTAGCTCCCTATTTATTACTGCCTTTCTTCATGCCCTCATCACCCACTCTGTGTTATTACAATGGTTTACCTGGTCTTTTGGCTCATCCCTACCCTGGCTTCAATCCAGACTGTCTTGCTGGCAGAGTGAGCTTGCTGATGTTGCTTATCCTTCTGCTTAAGAAGTTTGGTGTCCTCTGACTTACACAGAATAAATCCCAAATTCCTTAAAATAATAACAAATTATATAGTGATTAACCATTGGAAAGATCAATTATTCTCCCATTCTTCCAACTATAAATAAGGCTTGTGTCTTAACACACTTTTTAAATACATTCGGCTGGCTCACTACACATAAAATTATTCCAAACATTACAATTTTTTTCTGTGATATAGTTAACAGTAATAAATAATTCACTGTCATTCTGCTACAAAGAAAAACAGTCCACAAGTACCGACTTCACACACTTGAAGTCTGTTAAAGTCCAATATAGTTTTATTTTCTCCAGGCTACAGAACATTACTTAAGTTGGCTTTCACTTGAGCAATTTTCCAGGGTTGATGTGTTATTGCAGTTCACCTCCAAACCTACTAGTTTAAAAAGAAATTAGAGCCATTTTTCTAATCAGGAAGTTATACCGAGATTGCTGTTTGTAATACTCTTATGTCTCTGAGTATTCTGTTTGGTTTTGGTAATTTTTCACTTCTCTATAGGAAACTAGATGACATGCAGGACAGAAAGTTTTCAGTACACTTGGAATCATACTTTTGTGGCTGCAGAGTAGATAAAGCTAAGTTCTAGGCCATAAGATAACTGCGATTCCTACTCTTGGCCTGAAAACACTAGTGTCGATCACACATGAAAATAATTCAGTCAGATGGACACATTTTCACAAGAATATTTATTTGTTATTGTTGAAAAATACACAAAGGCAAAAGGTTGCTTAGCTGCTGATTTCCCAAAATACAGCAGGGCATTGTAAGAAAGGGGGAAATATACCTGTTCTATAAATGGCAGTTACATTTCTAAGGCATTTGGGCTTAAGAGTAGTAGGCGCACCTAGGCCCATTTACTTGAGTTTAAATATACTGAGGCACACCAGGCAGGCAAAGGATTTGAAAATATACAGTAGAACTCTTTCATGCACTTGCGTCTTAGGATTGCATATTCATCCCCTGATCCCCCCAGCCTCCATCACTCGTTTTTTCCACACGAGTTTTGGAGTTGTTCATAGAACACTGGTAATAATCTACTCTTCAAGAGTTTGCTTATAGTGACGACACCAGTGGGACACACACAAGAGAACTATTTCAAGGACAGGTTCTGCAGACTCTTACCAAATTGAGGCTCCAGTAAGAAAAACACCGATTTGCAAAGGCACAGTGGAGACAGGTTTAATGCATTAAATATAACATGAATCCTTCACAATAACAAGTTTAGTGTTTCAGGGAACTTTTGTTAATACAACACAGTTGGTCACACAAAATACAAATGCTTCTGTTGATTTGTCTTGGCAACTCAGATACATCAACAGTGCTAACAGTTTAACAGCTTTGTTCTCATCTGACAGAAAATAATGGCAGTTCTGCAAGGCAAATGTTAAACCTGACCGTATGTATTTATTAATTCCACAGTGTTTTGACAGATTACAGGGGATGGAACTCAGAGGATGCTGACACGCTCACTGAGGGCTTTCATTTCCGTCTCTTCGGTCTCAGGACCGCCCCGGTGGCCAGCGCCTGGATCGATGAGGTGTGCGGGGTACTGCAGGCCCTGCTCGCCTGCGTACTGCTCCCACCTCGAGTCATCACTCTCGTGGGTGATGTAGCGCTCCCCGATTTTGCATTCCAGCTCTCGTAAATCTAACCACGTCTGATAATCCTGAGGAAGACATTGCAAAGTGTTACCCAAGATATGACTGTAATTCATTAAAGCATTCTTTCTTACGTTATCAGTTCCCACAACATACATGTTACCCTTTTTCTCTTCCACTCCAACCATGCTGTGCATTTCCTCAGGTGCCCTGAAGCGACAGCATCAGCACCAAAGCCATCCTATCTGCCTCAACTTTGCAAATGCATATTATTTATAGGATAGCACGCATCAGAAGGGGTGCAGTTGGTATCTGCAGTTAAGCAATGCAGAATGTTGGTGTTCCTTTGGAATTCAATGCCCACAAATAATCCTTCAGTATTTCAGAGGGTCGTGTTTCTAAACTTTAATTTTCAATGTGAAAATTAAAAAAAAAATTTGAGAGAACAAACAGATGTATATGCTTTATATCTACCATAAATTTGTTTTACAAGTATTAACTAGGATTTAAATATACAGCTCCCAAATGAGTACAGTGCATGACCAGATGGGCATCTACTTGGATATTTATCAGGATTACACGTACAGATGCTTCTGAAATCTGGTCTTTGGAGTTATGTTATGACCCTTCCTTCTTGTTTTCTGTTTTTGGGGTGTGTGTGCTGGTGTGTGTGTGGTGTGTTTCTCCTTTATTCAATTTTCCTGATACAGTTAGAAACATTATTAATCCTAAGAAGCTGCATGCATTTTGGCAAACACACTGATAGAATTATACTTCAAAAATATGATACAAGATTTTTTAACACATAGTATCCACATCTTTAAATATTTAGAAGCTTATTCAACTGAGAATATATCCAATGATTAATTTTTACCTGTAGCCAAGGGTGACTCAAGGTCTTATCCACACTATAGCGCTTTCTCATTTTCACTTGCAGCAAATTATTGATAAGATCAATGGCTGAAAAAAAATTTATTGGTAAAAATAGATGATATATCTGAAACATATGCATAATTTATTTATAGTTTATTCCACATCTGCTCTTTCACACAGTCAAATGCAACACAGTGATAACAGACTCTAGAACCTGAAGAAAAATCCTCTTGAGAATTCTAAAACCTTGGCCTTAATTTTATTTTGGATCCTAAAAAGTGAAACTGAAAATAACTGTAGAGGAAGGAGTATAAGTCTTTATAAGTATGATGTGAATTCTTTTGGTTTAGTTTTCAACACACTTTTCTGAAGTCGGGGTTTTGTTTAAATATAAACCATTTAAAGATGCTGCACTAACGGCAGGATAAAACGAACATTCAAGAGAGAGCATTTACTAATTTTTGTATCAAATGTGTTTAAAGTTTGAATACACATAATTGGCTTTGTAGTTTTTGAATTCAGTGACAGATATCTGCACATCGCATTTAAAAGGAAGAAAATAAAGCACAACATAGACATGACTCATGATCAACTTGAGCCAACAATCCAGTGGTGAAACACTTGTCTTTCTCAATTTGCTTTTAAAATTAACCATTGAATTACAATGATATCAGCCCTCACTGTTTCATAGGGAAGACAGGAAAGCAACCTAACAGCAATTCTAAGAGGTTACAATCACAAACCATCTAGCCTTATACTCAGCCTCGATGGAGACTTTAACGCTGTGTAATTTAGGAAAAAGGTGATTCTTTTGGTTACCTAGTCTACAAAGCATTTTACCTAGAGTATAATGTGTCAATCACCTTTCTAAAAACTATATTTTCAGCCTAGACTATTAACTGTAGGGAATATGCTATGTACAGGCCTGTACAATAATTAACAGGGACTCTTTGAAAAATAAGAATAACTTTCTCATCACCTCCAGGCAAAGGGCTGGGAGCAGTAAAAAGTACATCCTGGAAAGATATCTTGAATACAAGATCTTGAAGTACTGATGTGACTGATGGAAAACCATTAGTGACTACTCCCCTAATCAGAGCCTTGAGGGAGTTGCTGAGAAAGGGCGTCACTAGCCAAAGGGCTAAACAAAATCATGAAAGGTCTGAAGGTTTGACATTGAGGACTGTGCATTGTATATCTTTATCCCTGATCTGAGATGGGAAAGAACAGATACCTCTAGAGCACGAAGAAGGAAGTAGAAGTTAACAATAAAGGCATGCAAGGATTAAGATCTGGGCTTTTGCCTGCGAATGGCATCAGCCCCCTGATCCCCACTTTATTTCTGAGTCTTCTTTTTCTTTATTCTTCTGCAGTACCGCTCCCTCAGGTCGGTTTGTTGTTGGGATGGTCCTGACATTAACAGTTCACTATTTATTAAATTCATTAACTTATGCTTCCCATATATTCCGATAATAACTTCCCATTTTTTTCTTTCCACTAGCATTTTCTTCCCAAAAAGAATTTAGTGAAATCTGCCAAACTAATGGAAACATTCACATTTTGCCAAAGAATACGTTCCCTCCCTCAATCTATCCTGGTCATTAAGTTTCTTAAGAGATGAATCTTCCTACCAAATACCTTAAATATGTATCTGACAAAGATGCAAATTCACTCCCCAACTTCCTCAAGTACCAAGTCCTGAATGAGGGGGCTTTGACTCAATTGCTTGGTCAACATCACTCACTCTGAATGGATCTGAAAACATTTCATTTACAGAAGTCCCTGTAAAATAAAAATAACCTTATTCCATCAGAATGAATCAGAATTCTGTTAGCTGGCAAACAGAAATGATTCCTACAGGCTTTTGGTAATCTAGAATTGTAGCTCTTGACACTCATATTCAAAGTATTTGCCTGCATGGAAGGACTGCAGAATGAAACTGCTAAGAATTTTTTCACTGGAGAAAGTAAATGTAACAACACACATTTAAATGCCGTCTATGCCCTTACACCCTTGCCTTAGCTAGGATGCCTTAGGAAACACAGCATTTAGTACAATTTCAAATTCCAAGCATGTGTTCTCAGAGAGCTTTTGAAAGTATAGTTCTCTCAGTGAACTGCGTCTCGGGCCTGGGCTTTAAAACATCCATTCACATGATTTACTCACTGGTGAGTAAAGTGCACCTTCCATTCCGGCTGCTGTGAAGTCACACAGCAAAAAACAGAGAAAAAGGGCAGAAAGGAGAGTGCGTGTGCTCCGGCAACATGTCGCAACATTACACTACCCGGGACGCCGCAGGGAATAAGGACTTGTTATTAATTCCCTCCTTCTGCTTTGAATTCTATAATTAGGAAGGTAGCAGTACAGTAACTCGACAAAAAGTCTGGTTTGTGCCCAAATGGGCCCCGACAGTGAACCACACTGCCTAATGGGGAGGGAAGTACTGCCAGAGGAGAAACTCGACGTGTGTGAAGGGAATGAAATATATGAAGGTGAAAAAATCGCTCTGCTGAGTGAGGCATGTAATCACAAGTCCGACCACAGCCGCAGTACCCAGCTGACCCGAATAAGCACAGCGAGCCAGTGACAAATACCTCCAAGAGAAAAGACTTTAGGACGTAAGGAATTAGACGGGACATGTGTGTCTATATACTTGTGTGCATGCCTGTGCATTTACAAATACATTTTGTGGCTCTTGGCAGCAAAAACCAGAAATAACTATTAAATATTGGACATTAAATATTGGGAACTTGATGTTGCTGAGAAAACAGGCCCATCGTTAAGTGTTTGAGAGCTCCATTCCACTGGCCACTATTTCTGGAACTCCTAAGTCCTTTCCTTTTCATTCATCAAGTCTCATATAACTCAGCATTAAATGCACCCTCCAAAATACCTTTCACTGAGCTCATTTTATAAAAAGACTCTAAAGTGTTTGTGTTGTTGTTGTGTTTTCAACATATTCTCTGTATTGACCACATCCATCACAAGTATGTGTCATTTGTTTATCTGTTTATTCACCAAATCTTCCTTAAGGGATTATTGCTGGCAATGACATTGGCAATAAAAAAGTTAATGCTAAAGCCCTGAAAAGCTCTCAAGTGCAAAGGCAATTCCAGAGACAAAATATGCATACATGCAAAATGACAAAATGCAGCATTCTAAATCTTTGACCTTTATTAATACCCTCCTCAAAGAAAAACTGCTTTCTTTAGCATTTCTGAAATGTAACTAGCTAGAGTCCTAGTGACTAACTCCAGTGGTCCAAACTATTTCACAAGTCAATAAAATTTCATGATACCAGTGACAAGAATTATTTTCTCCTATGCTGTGCCCAAAGTTGTCATTTTTACAACTTACCTACATTAATCCTACTCATGTTGTAGATGCAGTGGAGAACTTGACTATTCCATGTGATAGCTCTTCAAGTCTTGGGGACTGTGACTCACTTTACCCTTGCTCTCTCTGCAGTTCTTTCAGCTGCCCTTCAGCTCCCCCAGTTTCTCTGTGCACCCTAACTTTTATGTTTACCAGTTGTTCTTATTCACAGTAGACCAGAATTTTTCTCACAATTAGCTGCCAACTTGATGTGAATGTATAGGTATTAGTCATAAGGCTTAGGATGAAATTTTTCCTTTTTTTAAAAATTTTCACATTCATATTCTTAGGCAGTTCTCATAACAAGCATATAAAAGTTATTATTTTACCTCTATTTTATATAAAAGGAAAAACTGGAACTTCAAAAGGTCACAAAATTTGGTCAGTTTCCAGGTAACAGCTGAAGATGAAACCCAGAGGGACTGATTCCAAACCCATGCTCTTAAATACTATGGCATGCAGCATCCACGTCATACCACTAACTCATTATTATCAATTGATGATAATGTAAAAATCTAATTAAATTAAAAAGTTTCCCAACAATGAGCATTAAATTCTTCTTAGTTATGTTTCTACCACACTCCTGTGTACATAAATGCACATATGTGTATATATGCACATGTGTACATATGTCTATACATAAATATAGACAGATCTATCTTTCTCTCTCTTATCTATCTTTCTGACTTTAGCTCAACGTTTTGGCTTTCAAAGACTATTCTGAATGTGATGTGATCCTCTGCCATTGAAAGGACTAATCCTCTTTCTACCATTTCCAAACTAAATAAGCTTACCTGTAGGCTTGAAACTATGTATTCATCACATTACTAAGAATCTTTTTTCAGGATAAAGTTTAAACATAGAACTTGATGACTCTATGTTAGATTAAACTCACAACTGCCATGACTATCAATTATCTGAACACACTGATAAACGAGTAATGTTTCCTCCCAAGAGTATCTCATTTAGTCCATATGCAACCGTTTTCTCTAAAGGCTACCATGGTAGATTTTTTTTCTTAATGCTTCCTTATAGTTAAGAAACATCAGTCATTGGTATTACTCACTCTACTAATCTGTCAATACTATTTAAAAGGAATGCAATTCTAAGGTAATAGATTCTAAGTAAACTAATATTGACTAGCATTGGTTTTTACTCATTTCCTTCTTAATATCAGGGGTTTCTAAATGTGTGCAAACTATTCATGACTCATTCTAGGATTTAGACAAAAACAACTATTAAGCTTCTTCCTGAATGATTACAGAATCCATTCTTACCCTCTTTTAGAAATTCAGAAAACTCAGGTCTGTTTTAAGTATCCTGGTATCTCTCCCAGTTTATTCAGGATTTACTAATATAATTATCCACAATGGCTCTAAGAACACCTCTGTCAGCTTCTTCAACATACAGTATGTTCTGCTCTGAGCATCAGTCATAGTTTACAGTTGAGCTTGAACCTCTTGAGTAGGAAATGGCAAACCACTCCAGTCTTCTTGCTGGTGAATCCCATGGACAGAGAGCCTGGCAGGCTACAGTCCATAGGGTTGCAGAGTCAGATGCAACTGGGCACACACACTACCAAATATTGCAGTATCTGCTTTTCAAGAGGTAAAGTTTATTGCTACACAGGGCTGGATTCTCCACACTTTGGGGCAATAAGCAGATGTAATTTGGAATAGCTGTTGTTGTGTCTAGGGCCAAGTATGTGCAGGAAAATCTTCCATTCTCTTGAGTTACATTTTTTTTTTTTTTCCTTTTACACCGTCTTTCCCTTATTTTCTCAATTTGACGCCCTCCTTCCAGCAAAGAAAACAGGTGCAAAATAGGCAGTGGCTGGTTCCTCCTTCTCTTGCAGTAAATACGTCAACTTTTCAGAAAGTAGTAGGATTATTTTCTGATTGTACCTGCCCATTTACTGAGAGTTAGCCTTTCTACTCTTATTCTGAGAGCTCTGTTCTCTGATTTGCCCTTGAACTCAATCTCTTCCTTCCATATTACTAATAAATAGTCTTAAGAGCAAGCTCTCTGAGCACCTCAAATAGTGACATTGGGATAATGTGAGAAGTCTTTTCCTTTCTCACTGGAAAATTTTAAACAATTGTATGGTTCATATTTTTATTTTAAAAAATATCCTCTAACCACAGCATTTTGTTTTCTAAAATGTCTCTAGGCATGGATTCGTATTAATGTTTCCTATAAATTAAAAGCAAAGAAAATCTGTTTTATGATAATGTTTCTTTTTTGCTACAACAAATTCTTGGCTAAAACAGTTATTTTTCTCCTAATGTCCTGTAAAGCAATTTGAAAAATTTATCAAACATTCCTTTTTTTTTTTTTTAAACCAGAATGAACTTTCAGCAGATGTGGGGATAGCTGAAGTTCTGTGCAGCCTGTTTGGCAGGTGTACAAGTGTATCTGAACAAGAGTAAAATTAAAAGGTATACACAGGTGCTGAAGGGCTTTATGCCTTAATATGAAAAGAACTGTTCCATCAGACTCTTCATTGTATGGATTCTACTTTCTTCAGGTGTCAGAATTCAGAATCACCTTTGAAACTGTGGAATCTATATTGCAGTCATTCTCCATTTCAAGGTAAATATCACGTATATGGATACAACAGGCTCTGAGTGAGGAGGAGGCGCACTGGCATGTTACAGCTAAACTGAAAGGACCCCAAAACTTGGAGAACAGGCCAGGAAAAGAATGGAACGGAGTATTTTTGAAGACATAATAGGTCCCTCAGGTCACCCCTCTCAGTCACCTTCCATTTTCAAAAAAAAAATTTTTTTTTGAATGTGCTGTTTGGCTTGTGGGATTTTAGTCCCTGACCTGGGATGAAACCTGGGCCTCTGAGGTGAAAGGGCCAGGTCTGAACCCCTGGACTGCCACAGAAGTCCCCCATTTCCCATCTTTTATCATTTTGGTACCTGCCTGTCTCCCCATTTCCCCCACTAGATTTTAGCTTCTTTAAGCTTGCCCAGATTGTATATTCATTTTTGCACAATTTCATAAATATTTAAAATAAAATGCATCATTTAATGTATTAAGAAAACGCTTGCTAAATAGCATTTGGTAGATTGAATACATTAATTAGAAATTTAAATACACATGTTCTCAACTCTTAAGTTTTAATATCCCCATTATGTGCTTATGGTTTGTATATTTTGGCTAAAAATACTCCTAGATGGTAAGATATCATATCTGTACAAACAGATCACAGGATCAGTAGCTTCCATCAGAAAATCAGAATAATGCTGAGAGTCTCTGCAATACAGATCATGTTTATTTTACAACGTTTATTTGACACAAGAGAAATTACCTGTGAAACTCTGGGGCTGACCTGTTTTGTACAGACAAGGCAGTTTAAAGAATTGCTTTTCCATACTGTCTTCTGTCCAGCTGCAGATTAGTGAGGTACAGATTTTCAAATTAGAAGCCAGATCAAAACTATCACTCTAGTGTTGGAGTCATCACTGGTCACCACTGAGCGCCTTGTTTTCTTTTCCCCCTTTCCATTCTGCTTCACTGCCTGTCATCCTGTAGGCTCAGAGCTTCTCCCTTTGGCTTGCTTCATGCTGATGGTAAGTTGTGTGTTTATTTAAAAAATCGTTTTGCAACCCTTCACATTCCAGCTCTCAACCCAGCAAGCTGTTGCCCAGCAACACTAGCTGGGACTCTCCTCTCAGGGGCTGAAACCAGAGGCTGCCAGCAGCAAACAAGGCCGCTGGAAATCATCTCACTCGTTCCCGAGTCAATTATTGCAATCCAATGAAGTGCAAGACCTTTAGAGACTCAAGCCGGGTCCTTCCTTTCCCAGTTCTCTCCACTGTAGAAAGTTACTGCATCCTTGGGTACTCCTTTGCTTCACATTCAATTTAATTTCCTCCTAAAGACTAGAAAAACAATACTGGAAATCATGAATTGTTTAAGTGCAGCATACAACAGCCCCCAAAGTGATACAAAATTTAAAAATCTAAATTAAAATATACTTATATTATTCTAATGAAGTTTGAGGTGCTTTTTCCCTTTCTTTCTTTCTTTTTCACTTCCAAGAGATTTTTGGCTTTTGGGAGTTTTTTAAATGCTGATACTCAAGTCAAAGACAAACTGAAAAATCTTCAGAGGAGCAGCTTCCAGGTATCGGTAGTTTTGGAAGAACCTCGTTGTTCAGTCACTCAGTCGTATCCAACTCTTGGCGACCCTATGGACTGCAGCATGCCAGGCTTCCCTGTCCTTCACTATCTCCCAGGATTTGCTCAAACTCATGTACGTTGAGTTAATGATCCCATCCAAACATCTCATCCTCTGTCACCCCCTTCTCCTCTTACCCTCCATCTTTCCCAGCACAAATCTTTTGACATCACTTGTCCAAAGTATTGGAGCTTCAGCTTCAGCATCAGTAGTTACAATGAATATTCAGGGTTGATTTCCTCTAGGATTGACTGGTTTGATCTCCTTGCTGTCCAAGGAACTCTCAAGAGTCTTCTCCAGCGCAACAGTTCAAAAGCATCGATTCTTCAGCACTCAGTCTTCTTTATGGTCCAACTCTCACATCATACATGACCAATGAACAATTGTAGCTGTGACTATATTGACCTTTGCCAGCAAAGTGATATCTTGGCTTTTTAGCTTGCTGTCTATGTTTGTCATAGCTTTTTTTTCCCAAAGAGCAAGCCTCTTTAAATTTCATGGCTGCAGTCACCATCCACATTGATTTGGGAGCCCAAGAAAATAAAATCTCTCACTGTTTACACTGCTTCCCTATTGATTTGTCAGGAAGTGATGGGATCAAATGCCAAGATCTTAGTCCTCTGATTGTTGGGATTTTAAGCCTTTTTCATTCTTCTCTTTCACCCTCATCAAGAGGCTCTTTAGTTCCTCTTTGCTTTCTGCCATGAGGGTGGTATCATCTGCATGTCTGAGGTTATTGATATTTCTCCCAGCATTTTGACTCCAGTTTTAGCTTCATCCAGCCCAGCATTTTGCATGATGTGCTCTGCATAAGAGTTAAATAAGCAGAGTGACAATATATAGCCTTGACATACTCCTTTCCAATTTTGAACCAGTTTGTTGTTTCATGTCTGGATCTAATTGTTGCTTCTTGATTTGCATACATGTTTCTCAGGAGGCAGCTAAGGTTTCTAATATGTGGTTCAGATGGCAAAGAATCTGTCTGCAATGCAGAAGACCTGGGCTTGATCCCTAGGTCAAGAAGATCCCCTAGAGAAGGGGATGCCTGCCCACTCCAGCATTCTTGCCTGGAGAATTCTATGGACAAAGGAGCCTCGTGGGCTACAGTTATGGGGTTGCAAAGGAGTCAGACACAACTTAGCGACTAACACTTTCACTTTTCTTTCCAGTTGAGAAAGACTGTGCTAAAGCAGTGCTTCCTGGACTTTTACATGCATACGAATAATCCAGGAATCTTAAACTGAAAATTCTGATTAGATAGGTCTGGGGTGGAACGTAAGAGTCCCAGACGGATCCTTAGACCACATTTTGAATAACAAGGGACTAGAGGTATGAGAACACTAAAAGTAGCCAGTGATAGTTTAATATTGCCCAAAGTGCCCTGCAATAGACGGCTATAAACATAGACAAAGGTATCTGTCCTCAATCCCATCTTGTTCAGAATTCTGTAATGAAGACAAACGAAAGGTAATAGAAAGGTTTTAGGATAGCTTCTACTCAGAGGATGCCAACAGGAAGAGCAAACAAGTTGGATTACACAAGTAAGTTCTAAAATAACTATTTACATATATAACTGTACTGTCAAGATAAAGTTTAACAGAGACAAATGAAACAGAGTCCTCTATTTAGCTTCCTGCCCCCACAAAAGAGGGCTTCCCAAGTGGTGCTAGTGGTAAAGAATCAACCTGCCAGTGCAGGAGAGGCCAGAGACAGAGGTTTGATCCCTGTGTCAGCAAGGGATCCTTGGAGAAGGAAATGGCAACCTACCCCAGTATTCTTACCTGGAGAATCCCATGGACAGAGGAGCCTGGCGGGCTATAGTCCATGGCGTCGCAAAGAGTCAGACATAACTGAGCACACATGCACCCCACAAAAGAAATTTAAAAACAACCCAGGCTAAGTACAGAATTGAAAAATGTGGCATATCAATACTTACAAGAAAAAATCCAGAATTCTAAATGCACAGTAAACTCAACATGAGTCATCCATAAATCAAGTGTTATTTTAAGCCCTGCTAAAAGAAATGAGTTCTTTATAATAAAGGAATGGTGAATTCATGTTACTTCAGGCTCATTGAACCTTGAGCCAGAACAGTTTTGAGTTTTGATTTAAAAAGAACACAAAGAGGGGAGTGTTTGGACCGATGTAAAACAGGTGGTTCAAGGAAAAACTGCCCAGGAGAAGAGAAGATTGGAGTGACACAATGGCTGTTTTCAAACCTCTGAAAAAAGCTTTCATTTGGAAAAAGGATTGGGCTTGTTTCTACCAGTGGATAAAAACCCAGACATTTTGTTCACTGTGCTAGGTTCAAACTGAAAAAAAAACCAGGCTCCTCATAAAACTGTATATTTTCTATTACTGTAGCAACTTAGGAGTATTCTGGATAACTGCTCAGTGTATTGGTATTGTGGAGTAGTATACGGTTAAGAGAAGATTTTTAACATTTTATATTTTGAAATATTATTGTTATAGTGAAAGAAAGCAAACTTACAGAATATTTAACATTTCTTGTTCCTATATCCTGATACCTCCACATATATTTAGGTGTCACATTTCAATTCAACTAGGATGTATTATACATTCACAACTGACATTTTATTTTTATGATTGGGATATACAGAAAACATTTCAATTTGGATCACAATAAGCAATCAATTCTGAGCATTTATAATGCCAATGTTCTTGCTAAAACTTCTTCAGATCAGTTTCTCTCTACAAATTATCATTTGTTAGAGAAAAATCTCATTAATTATATTTTATTTGTTATCAAATGGTTCCTTTCCTGGTAGGACACCTTTTAAAATGTTAATTAATTTGGAATTTGAAATATATTTATAAACAATATATACACACTATGTAAAAGTATATTACATAAACAAAGATACATATATTTAAAAATGCAGGCTACTAAGCAGATATTATTTAAACCACTGTATACCTTTGGCTCAAATTTAAAGTTTCTTGTTACTGAACAAAAAGCACACTGTTTTTAAAGAAAATTAAACACAAGTAATTCTAGAATATCTAACAGAGGTTGTTTAAAGTGTCAAAACCCAGTGGAAGTTCTGACCCACATCGTTCACTTTAGCTGATCAATCATGATAGAATCTCGTTGCGCTCAGTCAAGCATTTTTAAGTAGTTCACTGCCTTGCCCCCTCGCCTCTCCTCCATGCTGTTACGTCTGACAGTGGTGCTAATATGTTGACAAATCAATCTATTCATTAATATTCAGCAGGCTTGCTGGATCTGCAAGCCTCATAAACTGTTACAAACACAGTTTAATTTTTAAATGACAATTGTCTTTCTTTTGTTTCTCATACCATTGGATTTCTCGGTCTCATCTACTCGAGGCTTATTTTCAATGGGGTTATTTTTTGTTTTGAACAATATGTAGTGAAAGAGGGACCTACAGCTGGTTCCTTTTCATGGCAAAGTGCTACTTCCAACTTAAGTGCTTAGCGTTCTGGAACGCTGTTGGATTTTGAAAACATACCATGTGGTAATGGGGCTAGGCTTTTATTTAGCTTTGCTTTGTGTTTGTACTGGCTGTATTTTTCATCTCCAATTTCTGGGGGAAAAACACACTTGTGAACAATTTTATTTGAATTTACCACATTGAATGGCAAAAAAAAAAAATGCTTTTAAAATAAAATTTAGATGCTTGGATAAATTTAGTGGTATATTATTATAGTCATTCTATACCTTGGGATGCCATATATTCTGGACTGAACATAAATGTCAGCAGAGGACTGAGACAAAATGGAAGAATAAACTATAGCTGTGCTTATCAGGGGGAAGATGCAGAAGAAATATTACCACTGAGACTGTCAGATCACACAGTGGAAAAAACCTGTGTCACGGGTGCATCATCACAGGTTGATAATTTTGAACTAAAAACAAGCTATAGGATTAATGCAAGGGCATTTCCATTTTTTTTTTCCTTATCACATATGTCAAGGCTTTATGTTGGATCTTAATTCTTGATTACACCAACTAACCATGTGACTCTGAAGCTGAGCAGTGACAACACAGCAGGTGAGTTGAGAATAGGTGCTTCTCCAGGCTTCACCTGCAAGCACAGAAAATGATCCCTGTCTGCAGGGGTCGCGAGCTCGTTGTGAGACAATTTCCGAGGCTGCCTCTGTGTTGATTACTGCCTGCTTGCCTCTCTAATGGCATATAAAGGAATATCAAAACTCAGAAGGAAAAAATAGTAATTTATCTGGTGATCGTCTTGGTCTATTACTAACCTTCCTCAAATTTGCCGTGTGTCTCTAATTGAGCACATCAATTCACTTTGATGACGGAAAGGTACTTTTATTCTAACACAGGCTTTCCTATCACTGCAGGTTTGGCATCATTCTCCTGGTAAGATGACTTGCATTGAAGCAAATTATATTTCACCTCATTAGCTATATAATCCACCTCACATGGTTACCCATGTCATCTCGCTTCTTATTCTAAGGATATACTCAAGGGTAAACAAAGCTGTATAATAAAGTCATTTATAAAATAGAATAATTTAAATTGCATGTGTTAGGATCTTGACCAGCTGAAGGAATGCAGAAAAAGAGAATTCATTTGACTTTCACACTTGCCGGAGAGCCCAGGTAGTAAAGAATCCACCTGCAATGCAGGAGACCCCGGTTTGATTCCTGGGTTGGGAAGATCCGCTGGAGAAGGGATAGGCTACCCACTCTAGTATTCTTGGGCTTCCCTTGTGGCTCAGCTGGTAAAGAATCTGACCACAATGTGGGAGACCTGGGTTTGATCCCTGGATTTGGAAAATCCCCTGGAGAAGGGAAAGGCTACCCACTCCAGTACTCTGGCCTGGAAAATTCCACTGGACCATGTAGTCCATGGGATCACAAAGAGTCGGACACGAGTGACTGAGCACACACATACACATCACATAAGTATCATGAAGTTAGACATGCGTGGCCTAAAGGTTTTCTAAAATTTAAAACTAATAAACAATATGTGGAATAATTTATATATAACTATTATGAACTATATGGTTACATATCATTCCTCCTATAGCATATAACCTATAAACCTACATTCTGTAGCATCAAATTTCTACACCTATGTCCACTCAAAAGAAAATTTTCAAGTGTTAAAAGGATTCTCTTTCCCTATATTCTTTTCATTGCTCAAAATCTTGACACACATTAGTTCTTTATTACACATAACTATTGTACAACTTTTTGCATTTCCTGGGGTGTTTTTTCTCCTTTAGTTTTGAGAGTGGAAGTTTATCAAGAAGCTTTTTCTTACTAATTTTTCTTACTATTATCATGGAAGTCTATCTTGAAATACATTCAACATTTGGAACAAATTACATACCCTGATATTAAATATCTGATAAAGAAAATGACATGAATACAAAAAATGTTACAAATGAGAGAAACTTTTAACTTATCTAAATTTGAACATTAGAAACCTACTAAACATTTTTTAGAGCACTGTCAGCCATCATGTCTTTAGGAGATCTGAGCAGTGTTTTAGAAAGTGTGTTTCAGGGACTTCTTGAATTCTCAGAGCAAGATGGCAGTTTATGGGGGTGCAGCCTGGAAATCTTCATTACTAACCAGCTCATCTGATTGACTGTTGACATGCCAAACTTAAAATATGTTTGCTATAGACTCAGAACTAGACAATTACAGGTAGTTTAAAATGAGCCATAATCAAGGGGGTTTTTTGGCAAAATTATTAGTAAACCCCTACCTTGCCTACCTTGTGAGTATTACTATGTTCTGACTATTGGCTAGTTCTTCCATTTCCTGATTCTAAGCTCTATATCCTTGGTTCCTATTTCTTAAGTTACACATTGAGTGTTGCTTGCAATTTTCTGGGTTTCTTTTTGGCAGTATCCACTCAAGTCACTCTTATTATGCCCCAGATGTGACAAACATGGAGGATAGCCTGGCCTAACTCTTGCTCCTGTGGCAATGCTAAAAATGCAATGAAAGAAACGGCATATGGGTACATGATCAAATAAGGTGCAATCCTCTTTAATTTCATCTGATTACTGATGCTGAAGCTCAAGCTCCAATACTTTGGTCACCTGATGTGAACAGCCAACTCATTGACAAAGACCCTGATGCTGGGGACGACTGAAGGCAAAAGGAGAAGTGGGAGGCAAAGGATGGATAGCATCATCAATTCAATGGACATTAACTAGGGCGAACTCCAGGAGACAGTGAGGGATAGGGAGGCCTGGTGTGTTGCAGTCCATGGAGTCGCAAAGAGTTGGACATGACAATGACTGAACAACAACAATTTAAAAAATGTGTAAGTGATATTGGGCGGCCCTTTCCATAGACAAAGTAAATCTGCTAACCAAGCAACTACTTTAAAATAGGTGCAGAGTCCTTTCAAGGAACTGAGAAAGGTCATAGCCTCTATGTGCTGAGGACTAAGCTTAACCTAGTACAAGATAAAAGCTGGAGGTGAGAGTGGGCTATGTCTAGTTATTGACAAATGGTATTGGATAAGCTTCCCAACTGGCGCAGTGATAAAGAATCTGCATGCCAATGCAGGAGGTGCAAGAAATACAACTTCTGTCCCTGGGTTGGGGAAATTCCCTAGGGTAGGAAATGGCAACCCAGTCCAGTATTCTTGCCTGGAAAATCCTATGGAGAGAGGAGCCTGGTGGGCTACCGTTCACGGGGCTGCAAAAAGTTGGACACAACTGAATGACTAAGCACAGCACGCAGTAAAGGTCAAATGGTCACAACAATGAAAATGCAACTCACAACACTGCCCTAAAATGAACAGAAATGTTCTTGAACTCCTCTCTTTCCACGATTACCTGAAGTCTCCCCTCGTGCAATAATCTGTAATCATATGATTCATTCTGGAGTGTTTTATTGTATACATGTATTCTTTTTTTTTTTTTTTTTTTGGTAAATTATTTTAATTGGAGGCTAATTACTTTACAATATTGTAGTGGTTTTTGCCATACATTCACACGAATCAGCCATGGGTGTACACGTGTCCCGCCATCCTGAACATCCCTCCCACCTTCCTCCCCATCCCATCCCTCAGGGTCATCCCAGTGCACTGGCCTCGAGCACCCTGTCTCAGGCTTCAAACCTGGGCTGGCGATCTATTTCACATACGGTAATATACATGTTTCAATACTATTCTCTCAAATCATCCCACCCTCACCTTCTCCCAAGAGTCCAAAAGTCTGTTCTTACATCTGTGTCTCTTGCTGTCTCACATATAGGGTCATGGTTACCATCTTTCTAAATTCCATATATATATACGTTCTTATTTAGTTATATTTGTATGGAAGTGAAAGTGTTAAGTCACTCAGTTGTGCCTGACTTTTTGCGACCCTGTGGACTGTAACCCCCCAGACTCCTTTGTCCATGAAATTCTCTAGGCAAGAATACTAGAGTGGGTTGCCATTCCCTTTTCCAGGGGATCTTCCTGACCCAGAGATGGAACCCAGGTCTCCCACCTTGCAGACAGATTCTTTACCATATGAGCCACAAGTAGTTGACTACATTTGTATAGCTATATATAATTTATATAAGTATTTGGTTATATATATAACTAATTAAATATATGTGTTTAGTTACATGTGTATATATATATATATATGCATGTGCATAAACAAATATATATATATATATGCATATACACAGATTAATTGATTATGTAAAGTGATTGAAATAGAAAGTGTTCGATACACTTAAGGTAATCTAGTTATTCAATCACTCTGCTAACTACTTGCCAGTGCAATTTCATTTAATAATTAACCTAGTGAATTAGGAACTTGTCTCACCATATTTCAAACAAGAAAACTGAGACCTTAGTGAGTAAGTAACTTGGATGAGGTCACCAAGATGCTGAGTAGGAGAGTTCTCAATTCAGGTCTTTGTCACTACAGGATCCTGTTTCCTTGTCTTTTAAAACACAGTAAAAACACAGTAAAAACTGTGTTGCTATATTAGCTCTAAGCTAGTGAAATCATATTAAGATTTTAATGTGACAGCATGGCTAAATCCATTAGAAGGATAATCAAGGAGCTATAAATGCAGTGGGTAAGGGCATCTAGCCTGGAGCAGGGTGATAGGATTTGCAACCTAGCCCACTAAGGGAAGTCACCTAACCCTCTATGTCTATACTGCCTCATCTTTAAAATGAAAACAATCATAGTATCTACTCAGAGGTGTGGGACAACTAAGTTCATATCTGTCAAGTGTGTTAAGCAGTGCTTGGCTACAGGGCAAATGTTACAGAAGATCAGTGGTTCTTCTTTTTCTTTCAAAATTTAATTAATTTTACTATCACCATTTTACCTGTAATACTTGATGTGTTATGTTTTCCTCAAAAACTTTTTTTTCTTATTTTTCAAAGCACACTTTAATTTGCACAAAAAAAAATCTATTTTTATAGTGGACACCTGTTAATGCTTTTGTGTTTGTTTTCAGCCTAGTATCTTTTCACTGCAGGAACCACCTCTCTCCAACCTGGAGGGGCTCTCCATCATCCACACAGCCAATCAGAGCCTGGCTCCTGCGGTGACAATGTGATTGTTCCCAGGGTATTACGGGATTAAGCACAGCCAATCAGTGCCCCTTTTAGAGAATCTACAGCTACTGAGATAATTATGCTTCCATTCTGAGTCATATACAATGGGTAGCATGTTAGCCTGGAGCTGCTGGGAGATCACTTTGAACCACATGAAAAGTCTACCTGAGAAGGAAGACACTAAGGTAAAGCAGAGTGAGAGGTGGAGAAATGTGTCACTTGAACCGCAGGTTCCAGATGAATGGGGCTCACCTTCTGGACCTACCCCATTGTGTGGGTCAGTAAATTACCTAAGTTAGTGAGAGATAAGTTTATGCTATTTGCACACGAATCCTGATTAATTCACTGATATATTATTGGTAAGTCTATCTCTATAATGCTGGTACTCAGCTTATTATAATAGCATAAATAATCAATGAGTTTAAAAATATTCCTTGAAATTGAAAGTGTTAGCCACTCAGTTGCATCTGGCTCTTTACAACTCCACGTACTGTATCCTGCTAAGCTCTTCTGCCCAGGGAATTCTCCAGACAGAATACTGGAGCGGGTAGCCATTCCCTCCTCCAGGGGATCTTCCTGACCCAGGGATCGAACCTAGGTCTCTCGCACTGCACGCAGATTCTTTACTGTCTGAGCCACAAGGGACTCCCCATAGGTTCTTAGATATCAAGACATTAGAAGTAAGCAGCCTTTGGAATGCAACACTGTGAGCTACAAAGGGTGGAAACAGGGGCTTTCCTGTTAAGTGGTTAAGAATCTGCCTTCCAGTACAAGGAATGCAGTTCAATCCCTGGTCGGGGAACTAAAACATCACAGGCCGCAGGTACCTAAGCCCGCCAGTGTCACAGAGACCCAGAGCAGCCAAAACCAAACAGTAAATAGAAACCAACTATCTAAGAAAAAAAAAAAAAAAAAGACAATCAATGACTTCAAATCCAAGCCCTACAACTCTGTGACCTTAGGCAAGTGATTTAACCCTTTTAGTTTCTCACTAATACAGAGACTAAAACAAAATGCTTATTAGAGGACTGCTGTGAGGATCAAATAGCACAATGAGAGCTCAAACACACCAATATGTAATATTATATTGCATTGAGTCCATGTCTATATTAACAGAGAAAAAAGCATGATAAATGAATTTTCTCATTCTGACACATCTAGGTATGCTGCAAAGACCTTAGAACTTTCTTCTATCTTTTGCTTTTTCATGCCAAGAAATAAAAAGTACAACTAACAGTATGACTGAAGAACACTTGGGAAATGCACACAGAAGTTTGCATATAATTTCTAAAATTATACAATCAATTCTTGGTTACCCGCCAGAGCAACTGCGTAGCTTACTGTTCTGCTATCCTTTTCCTAGATCCAAGTCCTTGGCTCACCCCACACCTGCATTCTATAAATGCCTTTCACATCCTTTATCTCTTCCAGTCTCTATTACAACTTCATTACATGGGCAGGAATCATTACTCTGTTTTACAGATGAGAAACTGAAGCTCCAAGAGGTAAGTGATAGCTAATTAGAATGGCAGGAAGTACAACATCTCAAACTACTTCACTGCTGATCCTCATCTCTGATTTATTAGAGTCACTGAGGTGCCTAGATTTTTACTTCCCTGCTCCTGGATTTTCGCTGGTTCTGGCGTGGTTTACAGTATACTGTAAGATCAGCTCTGACCACGCTTTGCCAGATCCCAGTCTGCTTGTGTACTCATCAGATCCTACGTGCTTAATATTATTTGGTACTGGACCTGTGGTAATACCTAATCTGGAAAGCATTTGTTCCCAACAAGATAATGGTATAGAATTTAAGCCAATAATTACTTTTGTAACACCTCAGTTAATATTATGACATAATTTGGCCAGCTTTTCTTTATATTCAGTATTACTTCTGTTCATACACCAGCAGGTAGATAACTCATTTGCTGTCAGGGCTTCTGTTAGCAAACAGTACAACTCCTGTGCCTCAAATGCAGAAATGAGCTGGAAAAAGATGCTGAGAAGAAAGCACAATAAATGTGCAAACTGATACTTGAGTCATCTACAAGAACAAGATCCTACATGAGCTGGTTACCACATCATTTTGAGTGGCAGGAAATTTTCAGTGCTTAGACATTTCTATAGCCAAGTAAAATGTAATTCTCTTTTGTGAAATGCTGTATCTCTTCATTCTTTAGTGACTGGCCTAAGTTCCATCTCCTATGAAAATTTAATTCTGACTAGTCAAGTCCACAGTGATTCCTTCTCATATGAACTTGGGAGACCCTGATTTTATACCAAGCTAACAATTCAGGAAAATATATGATAATTTTCCCAAGTTCATATAACTCATCTCCCCTAGAAACTTTCACGTTGTTTGAAAGATATTTTATGTTTCGTCTTTTACTTTCACATTACTTACACATGTATATTGTAGTTTCCCAGCAAAAGTTCCTTGAGCTGTTGATATCCATTCTTCTGCTTTCTAATAAAGTGATAATTAAACATTCACAGCCTATAGCTAAGAAGATTACATCCACATAGAAGGCCAGCATATTTACATGATACCAGAGACCAAGCATGATTTGTTCCACTTCTTCAAGCAAAGTACTCTACTACTCCAAGGAAAAAAACATTTTAATGTGAAGGCTATTTTCCTAATTTTCCAAAGATTCCTGCAGAACAGGAAAATGTTCGACTGGCTGTAGAGATATTTCACATTTGCACTGTGGTTAACAACATCAAGTTATTTTTACTGGATTTCTAGATTACAGGTATCAAACATAATGCTAAGTGCATTTAAGGGTAATGTTCCCCGGCAAGTTCAGGTCACAAGGTTATTTGACAATTCCCTCTTTTCTGCTTCCTGGGTAGGAAAAAGAATTACATTTTCCTTTTTGCCTCTGTTGACTTATCCTAAATATATTTCATTAGTCTTTCAGCTGCGTGGTAGTTCTTTTGAAGGTCGAAGATTCCATTAAGAAATATCTACCTAGCTATAATTTCAGCTAATTAGACAATGTTAGTCAAACTCAAAACTACAATGAGATACCAGTCAAACTGGTCATCATCAAAAAGTCTACAAATAATAAATGCTGGAGAGGATATGGAGAAGGGGGAACCCTTCTACACTGTGGTACAAATGTAAATTGGTGCAGCCACTGTGGAGAGCATTACAGAGGTTCCTCAAAAAACTAAAAAACAGAGCTGCCATATGATCCAGCAACCTACTCCTGTGTATATACCCATACAAAACTATTATTCAAAAAGATAAGTGCACCCCTATGTTAATAGCAGCTCTATTTACAATAGCCAAGACGTGGAAGCAACCTAAATGTCCATCAACAGATAAACAGATAAAGAAGAAAGTATATATTATATAATGGAATATTACTCAGTCATCAAAAAGAATGCAATAATGCCTCTTATGGAAACATGGACAGACACAGCAATTATCACACTAAGTGAAGTAAGTCAGAGAAAGACAAATATCGTATGATAATCACTTACATGTGGAATCTAAAACATGATAGAAATCAACATATCTGTGAAACAAAAACAGACTCACAGACAGAGAGAACAGAACTGTGGCTGCCAAGGTGGAGGCAAAGTAGGGGAAGGAAGGAATGGGAGTTTGGCATTAGGAGAGGCAAACTATTATATATACGATGGATAAACAAGGTCCTACTGCGTAGCACAGAGAGCTATATTCAATATCCTGAGACAAATTATAATGGAAAATAATATGAAAAAATATATATATAAAAGTGAGTCACTTTACTGCATAGAAGAAATTAACACAACATTGTAAATCAATTCTCTTTCAATAAAATTTAAAGAAAGTTGCAGCCAATAGTAACTCAAAGCTTTGATAATGGATGGATAATGCCATTTACAATGAACAGTAGTCTAAGAACTAATTATCCAGGCAGTTTATACATGCTTTTTTCCAATTTCTTTACCACCATGTGTAATAACAGGTATCAAGCAGATATTTATCTATGAATGTATTTGCCTTTTTAACTGGTTAAAAAGTCTCAACAAACTTGGAACTAGATGCTGCCTGAAAACTAAAAAGGAAGCACAACTAAGGGTTAAAGAATGGATGCTCAGACCATCTGAGTATAAATTCTGGCTCTGCCATTTACCAGCTTTGTGATTTTGGTGGGGGGTTCACTCCTTTTACCTCAATGTCCTTGCCTGAAATCTAGATACAATAGTAAAA
Source organism: Muntiacus reevesi (assembly GCF_963930625.1). Taxonomy (NCBI): domain Eukaryota; kingdom Metazoa; phylum Chordata; class Mammalia; order Artiodactyla; family Cervidae; genus Muntiacus; species Muntiacus reevesi. The sequence continues at coordinate 37,825,715 of NC_089263.1, forward strand.
TCTATCTTAAGGATTTTTTGGGGTGAGAATTAAATAAACTCCAAAGCAAGTTCATGAGGAACTCCTTCCTGAAGCATGCATGCAGGGAGCCATTTTCTCTACCCTGACTGGCCCCACCACTTCTTTTTAAACTATCTATCACTCTCCCTTTAAGAAGTAAATATTTATTAAGGAGAACTTAGTTTTAAGTAATGCAACACTGCCAAGGTAATCTACCCTAAAAAATCAGGATCTATATAAGAAATTATACATGAAAGTTATCTAACACTGAATAAATAGAAATAATCGAAAGGATAACACTAGGGAAATGACTAAATAAAATATTATATACATGCTCTAAAGTCACATACAGGAAAATGGTATACAAAGAACTCAGTATACTAATAAATGTAATGGGATTAACTAAAATATCAGTATCAAAAGGTTCTTGTGTCCATTTTAAGTTAAAAGTGCTTAAAACATAAATAGGCATACAGTAAATCAAAGATTACTGTTAGTTAAGATCAAGTATTGCCATTATATCTATGTATAAATATTCATAAGTTTTTAGGAAATAAACCAATGATGAACAGTTTCTCTTTATTTCATTTACCTCAAATTTGTATTCCTCAATTTCTCTACATATAAATTTCACGAGTAGATATTTTTGTCTCCATTTCCTTTACTTCTCAACCCACCTCAATCAATTTGTGCCCCTACTCTGGTGGGGCAATTAGCCATGAGCATTTATCAATTTAAATTTCACGACTGAATTAATAATGTAACATTTAATGAGGAAATCATTATCACTTCTGAATAGGAGATATTACCTTCATGAGAGATTTCCTTCCAAGGATTCGGTGGATACATGAAAGCTGCATTCTGGATTTGGTCGTGAATGTCCTCATCTTCATTAAATGGGAACGTGCCACTTAAGCTTACATAGATGATAACCCCAACAGACCACATGTCTAGAGAGCGATTATAGCCCTTGTTCCTTAGAACCTCAGGAGCCAGGTAAGCTGGGGTACCCACCACTGACCTCCGGAAAGACTTCTCTCCAATGATTCGGGCAAAACCAAAATCACAAAGTTTCACCTGTTGATAATAACAGTTTGAAGATATGATCAGGTCACAAATTTGTGGGTCAGTCTGTGTCTTGGTCCACAACAGCTAAAAAACAACTATAATGCTTTATACATATTGTATGGATTTCTCATGGTAGAACTAATAGCTATTTTCTATTTTATGTACTTGAGGATAGTAATTTATGAAAAGACACAAAAGTATATTTTTATTCATAAAAAATCACCTGAACATTTTTCCATCCTCCTCCCTAGAACTGAGAGACAAAGGTGAAAATATGTATACATAAAAGTAGGTTATTCTGTTTTACAAGGCAGGAAAACTTCATGCAAAGTGATGGATTTAACTCAAGGACTTATTATAAATAAAGGTTGAAGGATAAGCACATGCCATCATCCACAATATCCTAAAAATTAGCTCTGCAGGGACAGGAAGCCAGGACCCGAGGGCATCATGAAAGCAGCACCGAGCAGCCACCGCGGTCAGGTCACTCCAGACACGAGGGTCTCTGGAAAGAGATCCAGTTGTTTTGCATTCTCTGATTTGAGGAAAAGAAGAAACTTCTGTCTTCATCCCTGGGAACAACACTGAACTCCAATATCCTGCCTAACATCAGACAGGTGGTAGCATCCCTGGGACTCTGAAGCTGTCTCCCTCTCAGGCCAGTGCTCCCAGCACTGACCCAGGGCTGTCTGTCCTCTAGGATGTCCACACCACAGCAGCAGAAGCAGAATGAGAGGCCTGGTGTGCATCGGATTATAAAGGCAGGCCGGACTGAGATGCAGAACGAGAAAGGCAGTCCCCACAATACAAGACGGTAACAAACAGATGACAGCAGGCAGTGAAAGTTTTGAGGAGAAAGGGTGACAGAACGCAGCAAGGCAGCCAGTGATGCTGTCGGCTGCCTTTTTGCTGAGAGAGGCTTTCATACTTGCCTGAGGGAAAGGATCAGCTGATGCTAGCAACACGTTTTCTGGTTTGAGGTCACAATGAACAATATTTTTAAAGTGTAGATGCCGCAAAGCCACAAGTATCTATAGAGGAGAAAATCATCAACATCAGCTGATTTTAATCTAAAAGGTTGTTTCAAAATGTTCTCTACTAGGACATAAATTTAGAGGGTCAAGAGAAAACTCAAAATGAACAGTGACATTTCTTTACGCTTCAGACCCTGAAATAAGCTACCATGTTTCTAAGGAAACTTTATTGGAAAAAGTACTATATTATGGTAACCAGATGGCAGCCAAAACAGGTAAAGATAAAAGAATTCAATGATATCTAATAGGATACACATTCCTGAATATTTTCAAAGATTCAGGACTCAGCCACTGTGCATTTTAAAATTTCATGAGCAGTTTTAATACCTGGGCCTGTACACACATTATTCATTTGGTACTGGCCTAAACCCTGACTACTACAGATATAAATTAGATAATACAATAAGCCTTTTCAACTTTTTTTTTTTAAGTGTAGTTCAGACTCTGGAGGTAGGGACTAAACAACAGTGCTAGAAAGCTCTAGTTAAACAGTGATAACATCCGATATTAAATATTACCTTTTTTATTTCCTGACTCTAATTGATTTCTTACCTGAGTAATTAAAAACTTCGTTATGGGCTCTGGCAACCTGCCCTTTTCACTTGACAAGATCATCTCCAGCATGTCTCCATGGAGTTTTTCCATAACAACAAACACTCTTTCAGGCGTCTCAAACATACACTCCAAATTTACAACACCAGGGTGATGAAGGTTCTATTAAAGATAAATAAAGCACTTGAAGAAAATGAGTTTTTTGATACTGTTTGGCAAGCTCACTGATTATACAAAACTGTTCAAGCTTAAAGCTATGGAGAAACCCACACTTAAGATTTTTAACACCTCTAAATTCCACATGTGCTGCCTTGTATTTTTGAAATTCTAATGTCTCCAAAAAATACATCTTGACTTTCTGTGCACAGTGAATATTTTTTCCTATGCTATAAATCAAAATTCCAGCACAGTGAATTGCTAATTAGGTTTTAATTAGAATATCATATTGAAAAATCTGTAGTTTCTTAGGATCATCTCCGATATTAAGTATACAGTCCTAAATAAGTTTACTAGGCCTTCCATACACACTTGATAGAAATTTAATGTAGACAAGATGAAATACGTTCATGGAGTGCATCTGACTGCACTGATGAAGCACATTAATCAAAATCTTTTGGAGCTGCTGCGCTCTTGGAGGCTGCTCTAGTTTGCTATAAAAGCTCTTACACAAGAGTAAAGATACCCGTGAAAACAGCAAATATTATTGAGCCCCTGTTTTGTTCAGGACATCATGCTATGTGGTAGTGCTTCATAGTTCTCAAGCACTCAATAAATATTTCCACAATAAACTAATGGCCAATAATGATAGGCTGCATTTGGCTTGACATGTTAATTGTCACGCATGTCAAGTAAAATTACTCTTAACATTAGATGGGCCCTTGTAATGATGCTTAACTCTGAATGTTGGTCTGGGGTCGTCAACAAAAGCCTTTGATCATTTGACCTTTTTTTTTTCCTGCACACAACAAAAAATCCTAACATTAAAAGAATTATTACATATTCCACTAATATTTCAATGAAAAATGGGGAAAAACAATCATCTTGAATAAAAATTACTGAAAGAAAAAAAAAAAACAAAAAACACAGACTGACTTAAATGTGTTAACAGTTGAACATAGGGAAGAAAATAAATCCTTTATTCCAAGGGAAAAAATCTTAGTCAGTCATAAAATTAAATGCAAAATGAAATTTTCACAAATTATTGGCAACCTGCAATGGCTTGGTCTTCAGACCTCACGGACAGATGCTGGTGGTGAACAGCGGGGGGGACGTGAGTGTATCTGCACCATCACTGCCCTCCATGTAATTCCTCAGTACAGACAGCCTGGCATTGACTCAAAACGGACATGTACTATGGTTGGCAGTAGCTCCCATGATGAGAACCTGCCTCGCTGGATGAGAACCCCGTCCACTACTCTGGCAATTCTGCTCGCTGCCTTAGACATCAGATGAGACTTTAATATGTGCTTATTTAATTTGTATTTTCCCAGAATGTTCAGACCAAAAGTATAAATGAATTAATGAGATTGTTTTCTGTCAACGACTTCCCCATGGACTCTGAAGGACTGTATAAATGTCCTCTAATAGCTTCTATTCTCCTCTAATAGTCCTCTAATAGGACTTTGAATATACTTAGGTATGTATTTTAGGAAATAAAGTATATTCAATGAATTCGTTGAATTAAAGGTCACGTGAACGCAACTGGTAAAAGAAATATGTCTCGGAAAACTTTCAGCTCCTACATTCATTGTACTTGGTCCTTGACCTTTCACATACAAAACCTTTACATTTTACACGTTTGCTAAAGAATATATTGAATGGTAGCTGAAAAACCTTTCCAATAGCAAAATGACTTTATTTTTTCTGCATAGCTGATATATAATAAGTTGATACTTTTTGAGTTCATTATGTATGGTTGAGACAAAGCCATTACAGATGCCTACTCAAAAGCTATAGGTTTTTGCACTCATAAAACGACCAAACTTGCTTTTACATTCGACAGTAACAAAAGAAAGCAGAATATACAGAATCATGTTCATTAACAAAAATCTCTATACTGATGAGAAGTTAATTTACTGAGCCTAGAGAAGATATTTGAAGACTAGAGAGGGAAAAAAAATAAGTTACTATTTTGTATCATGTATCATTCATATTGCCTTTTTAACACCTTAAGATCAACTCTAAGATGAGCTTTAATCAAAGTAGCTGATGTGACTTGTTCACAATTTTAACTTTTTACAGAAACTATGAAATAGTTTTTCAAACTTTTCCTTTTAAAGTCTAAAGTAAATTAATTAACTTAAAAATGGTTTGGTGATTATAACATCAACTATGGCATAGTAGTGTTCAGAAAGAACTTTTGTTAACTTCTCAGGCCTAACTCAGGGATTTGGATAATAAATTTCATGGCACAGTAGCTACTACAGGACTTTGTGGCCATCTGTTTGTTACATTTAAGAAAACTAATTTTCAGGAAATGAAACATTTGGTCAAATATAGGAAAGAATAGTGTCCATTCACACATTACAGATTGATGACATATCCATGGGGTGAATATGAGTTATTTTGAAGTCTGGGAGGAAATGCCATTTGGAGATCAAAACAAAAATTTTCTGACTCAAACTGCCTAGAGAGTTCTTATGTAATTAATGGAAGCTAGTCATTAAAAGCAAAAGATTTTATAAAAGCAGTAATACTTTATAAATAACATTCAATTAAAAATTTTAGTTTATACATGTATTCTATTTTATATTATGCATTTTAGGTTTGCATTGAGGGTTATTTTACTTTAATCTTTAATTCTAACACTGCTGCTTTATTGTAAACCTAACATTGTGAATTCATTCAAACATCTAGCTGTGATAAATTAATGTCATGTTTTCCCCTTCTTCTACCTTCAGGATTATTATACTCAAACATATGAGAGGTAGGAAAGAGAAAAATTAGATTCAAGATCTCTATTCAACAGGTTATTTAGGAGTCAGCCTTAATGCGGGAACTTCTAACTACTTTCCTATCAAACGACTAAGTGATTGAGGTCATACTGAGACAGAAAGGAAGAAAATTAAGAGTGAGAATCCAGGGTCTAAGTTCTAAATGGCATACGGAGCAGACGGAATACACCAGCAGAGCGGTGTGCAGCGGCGAGCACGGGGAAGTGAGGCAGAGCAGAATGGCAACGGCTCTGCTGACGGTCACTCCTGAAGTGAAAGAACACACCCTCTTATACACTTTCTAATTACAGTCTTTAAAATTTAGGCTTCACTTACTGACCCTAGAAACGACAATCACTTAATAACTTATGAAGAGGATATAGCATGGAACAACACCTTGATAGTTGCTAAAAAGTCAGTGTAGAGAGGAGATGATTATAAGACGTGTGAAAGATAATACCCAAATTAATGTGGTAAACTCAGCTATCTCGCCTAAATTCTCTCTTTAGTTTGATAACCAGAAATTTAAAGTGAAAGAAAAGAAAATTTCCTTTTGTCTTTCATCTAAAGGAAGTTTGAAGTATGAAGCCCACACTTAACGCCTTCTAATTTGTCCTCTCCTATCTTCCAAGGTGGCTCTAATGGTAAAGAACCTGCCTGCCAATGCAGCAGATTGAAGAAATGCAGGTTCAATCCCTGGGTCAGGAAGATCCCCTGTAGGAGGACATGCCAACTCACTCTAGTACTCTTGTCTGGAGAATCCCATGGATAGAGGAGCCTGGTGGGTTATAGTCCACAGGGTCACAGAGAGTCGGACACGACTGAAGCAACTTAGCATGAAGTATGCACGCATCTTCCCTCATGGACTTCCCTGACGGCTCAATGGTAAAGAATCTGCCTGCCAATTTAGGAGACACGGGTTAGATCCCTGGGTCAGGAAGCTCCCCTGGAGAAGGAATGGCAACCCACTCCAGTATTCTTGCCTGGAGAAACCCAGGGACGGAGGATCGTGGTGGGCTACAGTTCGTGAGTTGCAAAAGAGTTGGGTATGACTTAGTGACTAAACAACAACATCATCTTCCCTCATGCTGTATTTTTAAACTTCAATGATGACAGAGGTGCTTCTACTCTGATGTCAACAGGTGAGGGCTATGTTACACCACATGAGAGACCTCCTGACTTAACATGGGGGGGGGGATCATTTGGTTGTTACATGCAAATGTGTCCTTATCTCATGTTCGGTTGACAAAAGCCTACAATTTATAAACATTTTCATACTCTAGCAGTTATCTTTTAGGAGGTAACATTTTGGGAATGCACATTGATAATATCTCAGAACCAATAAAGCTAGCATATAATGTCAGAGGAATAAATGCACCAATATTACTTCAGTAAGACCAGAAGTAACAATCCACCCTCCTGTGAATCACTGGCTGACATTTAGATCAATGGAGTCAAAACCAAATTTAACCTATTAGACTCTGTGAACTCAGAAATGACCTGATCATTCCTGGTAAAACTATTTGCATATACCATCCATCAGAACTTGCAATGTAATATTATATTTTTGTGTAGCATTAATTAACTCAGATTGACCCTGGTTAAAATAGTTCAAAATTTTGTGGAAGAAATAAGTTGAAGCATCTCCACCGGCTGTTAATATAATGCATATATTGTGTCCAGATATCAAGAAGGGGAGTCAGCTTTTAGATGGCTAGCTTACAATGCACAATTTACCATTATTTTTTCCATCTTAAGTTAGCTACACGTTCTGTACATCCTATTAAGTAACACTGGCCCAAGAAAAATTTTTTAAAGAATCACTTCAATATTTGCATAGAAGAAAAAAAACAATCAGGTGAGGCCTGATATGTAATTCCTGTATTCACATATATCCATAAACCTATCTACAATCCTCTCAATCATTCTGAACTTCATCTTTTCTGGAACTGCTTTAATCTAGCTTTAGATTTCAAGGCCATGCAGACACACGATAAATGGAATGAGTTCTCTCCTTTCCTTATACAAGGAGAAGAGATTGAATGCAGAGAGAGAGGAGTATGCAAAAAACATACTTAAAAAACCCTCCCATCACCACTCATGTTTCTAGCCTTTTCACCAGGTAGAATTAGTATAAAAATATGTGCTATTTTCTGCTCATCACTAGGAATCTTTTAGGGGGTATGAGTGGGAAATCTAAAAAGCAAAATCTAGATTCCTAAACCCACCATTGGACTCATACACTGAGGTTCCACTGGCACTGTCTGTATATGACTGAAGTTGTTACTAAATTTTGGAGAGTCGAGGGAGTGACTTCTACCAAATGAAAGGCCCTTACACAGCAAGAATATTGTACACATCCAGGTATCTACCCCCAGACCCCTGACCAACGCCAGTTTCAAGCTGAATTTAGGCAAAAGGATGCACTATTTGAGAATAAGAACGAAGGCTTAAAAGACAAAAAATCAATAGCTGATTGTTACTTAAAAAAAAAAAAAAAAATCAGTGTTAGTAAATATTCCACCCATAAAGTGTGACCTTCTTTCCTCCATGCCATTACTCAGTTTGTGTTTAGTGAAAAGGCATAAATTAAAAGAATGTCATGTTAAAATAAGGAAGCTGGAATTTGTAGATCAAGGTGTGTTTACTGCACACAAAAGTTAAAAACTGGATCAAACAGCTGAACTTTTTTTCTATTTGCTACAAATGAATGGCAATAGACACACACCTGGAACACTTTTATTTCCTGCTAACCTACCTGGCTGGAAACATGAACACATGAATCCAATCTCATCCCGATGTTAGATTTAAAGTGTAATTTTTAACAAAGTGTATTACTGTAACCTAATTACTATACTTAGATGTCACCACTCCGGAAAGCATAACATTCTACTATGAGATTAAATGACCTGTACAGACACATAATCTACCTGAAGTCTTAGTACTGGGTACCGGGACTTGGAGTGAGCATACCAGGTATACTGGACAGAGTTAGAGGACAGAAAGTCACATGCAAAAAAGTCAGACTGTGTTATCTTACATTGTACAAGGACTTTGTGGCACTTAGATGGCATATTATCAAAATTGAACAGGTTCTTAATTATGGGGCATCTCAGAATCTTTAAGTGAAAGACTATTCACTTCCAAGATGTAGATGACCTGGATGTAGCATGCAGTATTTTCTAAGCTTTCCTTTTGAGCACATCATAATCCTCACCTTCTTCCATGAAGGAACTCAGAAGACATGATCTTCCAAAAATACGTTGGGGAACACTGATTTTAAAAAACACTTTAGGGTCTTCTCTGGTGGTCCAGAGGCTGACTCTGCACTCTCAGTGCAGGGGGACTGGGTTCAAACCCTAGTCAGGGAACTAGATCCCACATGCCGCAACTAAGAGAACGCATACGGCAACTAAAGATCCTGCATGCCACGATGAAGACCTAAGATCCTGTGTGCCAAAAATAAACCAAATAAGCAATAAATAAAATAGACCTGGTGCAGCAAATAAATAAACAAAACTAAATATTAAAACATTAAAAACACTTTATATATTATTTAATTCAACCCCCGTAAAACATTCCCCATAAAACATTGCTTCCTTGTGAAGCAAGCACATCGAGTCAGATGAATTCTAATCCATAATTAAGGAAACTAAGATTAAAAGAAACTTAAGAAAAAACTGAAAAGCTCGACTGGAAGCTGGCCATCTGACACTAAGTTTTCATTATGACTAAATTGCTATGGAACACAATATCTAGTCAGAAAATTTTTCAAGTTTGTTTTCTTTTTATTACAATAGATTTTAAAAAGTTTTTTCTTCTACTTTAGACACATATATACATAATTTACAGACTATTTTTTTTAGAGCATGCAGAAGATAACAAGACCACTTTAGAGCCGTAAAACAGGTCTTCAAAAGAAACAACTTCATGAAAATTGTTCACGTAGTAATATAAAAAAGAAAAAGTATTTGAAGAAATATGAACATATAAGGTGAAACAACAGAAGTATAAACTTTTTATTAAACATAAAAGATAAAGTACTTTTTGAATATTTTTCTCCTGAGAAAGAAACGTTTACTCCTTCATGCTTTAAATAAAATCACCAGCTTCTGCAAATTTTCATTTTCCCACTCATGCTTAGCAATATTATTCTCTGGTTTCCTGTGATGATTATCTCTTTCCACCTACTCTTGATCATCTTTTTAGACTAAGAGAACAAAGCCAGGTATTTACAAGACACATATTTAATCTTGTTCTGGGAAGATAAATTACCATGTTTTGTAGTCAAAAAGGATGAAGGTAAAGTATACTTTATTATCTTACTGGCATGCTTTGCAATTCTATACCACTCTGTTTCCTTCAGCTGTGGCAATATAATTTGCTCAACAAGTATTTACCGAGTGTTTACTAGGGGCCAGGCATATGTTAATATATGTTCAGCTGGACCTCAGGTTTTGAGTCAACCGTGCTCTTTGTTAACATGAAATTATATGTCTCTACGTTCTCTATTTAAGAAATTCAATATCAAGTTATTTGAAATAATTCCTAGGAGCTAGACAAGTGGTGTCAATACTATTAATAGTAAGATAAGTATGGAATCTTTACTATATGCCAGGCACTAAGAAGTTCAACAAATTATTGTACTCAATTCTTATAACATCTGTACAAAGTTTTATGGATAAGGAAATTGAGACTCAGAGAATCTAAGTAACTTATCCAAGCTCCTAAGACTCTTAAGCCTGATGTGAGAACCCTGGCAGTCTAAGCCCAGAAGCTATGCTCTTTAAACATTATGCTGTCTATTACCTTAGTATTTTTCTTGGACTCAAATCCATTTAGAACCAGTGCTGCCTGTTCTAACTAGTATGCATCAGGGGCTATGCTACCTGAGCCTCCTCATCTTACTCTCAGAACCCAACTGAGCATGTTCTCTGGATTTCTGGATGCTGCCTCATCACTCTTCTCACCACAGCGTCCCCTATACCTGTTACGACATCCACATTGACAATTTGGATTCCCTGCCTTCCTGACTGATAAAATTTCTTTCCTATAGCTTAACCTGTTTTTAAGCTGGTGTACCACCCCCACTCCCATCCCAGTATTGTTCTGTGTTACCAATTCCACTCCTGATCTTGAAGTTGAATTGCCTTTAAAGGTATCACTCTGACATACTGTCTGGTTTCTTTCACACCCGATGCCCAATCTTCCTCCCAGGGCTAAGCTTTAGAGGTAGCTGTAATATCTGGAACAATGAGCAGCCCATCTATAAACTCTTCTTTCTCATAAAATATCACAGTTTTCTAACTGGAGCCTAAAATTTAATTACTTATTTATACAGAATGGGGGCATTTTGACTGTTAAAACTAGCTTTGATTATTGTAACTAGTAGAACCTCCAAAAAGTTTTCTTGCATTTAAACTTTTTTATCTATATCATCCCTCAATACTGATCTGATCATAATAATTTTTTGAAAATATTTCAATAATTCAATCACCCAAGCATAATAAAATCCAGTTGACTTTGCACGATATCTACGGTTCTCCATGAACTCTCACAAAAGCCATTTCCTAGTCTTACCTACGGAGAAGGCAATGGCACCCCACTCCAGTACTCTTGCCTGGAAAATCCCATAGATGGAGGAGCCTGGTGGGCTGCAGTCCATGGAGTCGCTAGAGTCGGGCACGACTGAGTGATTTCACTTTCACTTTTTACTTTCATGCATTGGAGAAGGAAATGGCAACCCACTCCAGTGTTCTTGCCTGGAAAATCCCAGGGACAGAGGAGCCTGGTGGGCTGCGGTCTATGGGGTCGCAAAGAGTTGGACACGACTGAAGCGACTTAGCAGCAGCAGCTGTCTCACCTAAGTGTACTCTGTCCTTTCACAGCAGTCTCTAAACTAAGGGAGGCAAACTCTTGGGGAAATGGAAGATTAAGAGATATGTGAGTAGAGGGATAGCGTTAAGGAAAATTTGCTTTGTTTATATTTGCACCCCTACTACCTGGAAGATGGGAAGTACTCAATAATTATATCTTGAATGAATGAATCTTAATAATTCATAAATAATTTTCTAATACAGATCTATTTGAGAAAATCTCCATATTCTTCAAATTCTCAATCCCCAAGTTGCCTTTCACAATAATTTTTTTCCCACTTTTCAAAAGGAAGGTATGCTTCTTATACATTCCAAACACTACTAAGGTACCTTGCCATGGGGAAGAAAATTGTCTAGGAAAAAATAAAGGGAAATTTTGAAATATTGTGCTGGTATAAACGGAATAACTCTAATAACTTGGAACTCAATTCTTTGGCAACTTAGCTTCTAATGCATGCTTTCACCAAAAGCAGAGAAGCATTTAATGGATCTATTAATAGAGAGAATTAAAAGAGGATGAATTTCTGAAGATAAATCACTTGAACTGTTTCTATCTTATTTGGGGGCGGGGGTGGCACTTCCAACTTGGCTTCTACAATTTAACAAAGGAATAAAATTGCTGAACTGTTTAAACAAAAAATAATAATCACCTAAAATTTATTAACTGTATTAAAAAAATAAACTTCATTAAATAATGTGCTTTCAGTAACATTTCATTTTTTATGTTAACAAGCATAGATCAAGCTTTGCAGAATATTTATCTTGCTAGACAAAGGTTTTACAAATAACTGTAATGATAAATGAATTCAGGAGAATGCTTTAAACATTCAGTGTTATAATCAAGAAATTTAAATATACACAATGATTTTTATTGTAAATAAATATGAAAGGAGGACCAATAAAAGACTTTAAAGTATAAAAATATATAACGGTGGAATATATTTCTGTGGTAAAAGTATAATGTAGTCAAAGAAAACAAAAATACTGTAAAATATGCTGCTATTGCTTAAAAAGCCTATGCATGTATTTTTAAATGACTCTTTAAAGATATAAAATGTTTCTGATATTTAGATTGTAATGCATATATTTAAATGAGTTGTACAACAGCTTTATTTTCAAATACCAGTATTTACACTATAGTACAAAATTAGTTCTTTGGACTTCTGACAAAATAGTTCTAGTTGTCAACTTAAAAATATACAAAGATACAAAGATTTTTAGAATTCTTTCTGAGAATTCTCAAAGTGTTTAGAATTTGAAGAATTTTTAGAATTATTTTTTCAAACCACATGAAGTGATTTGAAGCCACTCTTTTAAAATGATCTAGTTTTCTACTTATATTTCATAGTGTATTTATTTTATTAAGGTGGCCCCTCAGCCTAATAACCCTTTCCAACATTTCTTTGGTCACCAAAATTCATGACTCTTTCAAGATTTCACCAATGCTATATTTCTCTTTGAAAATCTCCCTCATTCCAGTACCCTGACCTCTGCCATAACCCATGGCTTCTTTCACTATGTTCTATGTTTCCACAGCTATCCTGACTTGCAGTTACTTGTATCTGTCTGTCCAAATATATCATAAATGTTCTAAAAGGTTTCACTCACTGTTATACAACCTAATAAATTGCTTTGCATCAAAGAAGGAAGGACTTCAAGAGCACTGTTGAATGACTTAATATTTTTATTAATTGAAGGAAATTAATTGAAGTTCCTTCAAAACTGGAGAAATGATAGCAAAATGGATAAAATTAGAGAATAACTTGCAGGGAAAGACATGAGGAATAATCGCTTGGTTTTTGGCTACTTGGTTTGGATAAGACTGGCACAGCAAAGTGGAGATGTCCTAACACCAGAAATAGGAGACTGAAGTGTCTGTGAAAGAACAGAGCTCATGAGATAAATTACGGAAATAACCCGAGAAATAATGACAGATGAGTCTCTTAAAGTGGATGAGCTCACTCTGGGAATGAGTCCCAGGTTAGCATAAACTGTTTGGATGAAGGGAAGAAGGTCAGTAAGAAGAACAGAGCTGGCAGAGCTGGCAGGGAAGGTGACATGGGGCCTGATGCATGCAGGGATGAAGTGATCAATGCTGTTGAAGCCCTGAGACTAGTCAAGTCGGGTAAAGACTGAAAAATAGCCAAAGGGAGATAGTTGGGCAGAGGCAGACGACAGGAGTATGGCAAATGTTCCTTACACTGCAAAAAGGTGTGGAAACCAAAGACAGACATTTATGAATAAGAATGGAAAGCAGCATAGAGCACAAATTTCAAGTGCGTCAGTATAAAATGTGCTGTAGCCACGAGCGATGGCCTAGACAAATCAAGAACACAGCTTGTTGTTGCCGTTATTTTGTTTTAAAGTTAAGAGATGCTTCAATGGGAAGAACAGTGCCTCACAATAGAGAATTAAGAATGATGGTGGAATTTTAGGACATAAGTACAAGGGGATATACTTAATCTATGGCCTGTAAAATTCTTACGTATCTTTTCCTACATTCTGTATTCAGTACCTTTAGTATTCCAACATGCTTTAATATAATGTATCATAAATGGAAGCTCTAGTATTGTTCCTTAGAAAAAAATAAGCTGATATTTAAGATAAAGACAAAATAGTATATCAGTTAGAATTATATATATTCATTAGCATTATCCTAAAGCTTTTGTGCATTGTGATATTATGTGAGAAAATAAAAATGACTTTAGACTGAACAAGCCTATGTTGATAACTTAAATTGTACTAAATATATCATGCCAGTATCACTTACTTTAGATTGTAAGTTTCTAAGCCTTCTAAGATTAATTGCATTTTCTTACAAAAGTCAGTTTTCTGTGATAGCCCCAATAGTCATAAAATATCTTTTTATCCCTATTTTGTTAACATGAATAGAAAAAAACAAAAATTTCAGATTTACTTTTTTAAAAAATCAAGATACAACTTATAAAATCATACTATAAGATCTCTTGAGAATTTTTGAATGAAGTTTAACATCTACATTAATTTACCATCCTTCTGAAATATAATAATAATATGATAATAATAACAAAGCATTTAGAGATAATGAAAACAGTCATTTGAAATGATGTAAATCAGGGATAACTATGCCAAAGGAGTCACACTTGCCTTAATTTTTTAATTGTTCAAAGATATCTACAGAGCATAGCTTTCTAAGGACTAAATCAGCCTCTCGAAAGCCTTCGCCCAGTAAAGATGATGAACGAGAAAAAGAAAGAAGAAGCCTACTTTTCACACAAACATTTTTACAACTTTGAAGTCCTACACAAGCTAATAAGCTTTTTTAATTAAAAAAAAAAGAAAACAGAAACAAATCAGAGTTCAACAACAACAAAAAAACTAACAGAACTACATGAGAATTTTCTCCCATCAGCCATTTCCAGCCACTTGGTCCTCTCCAGAGAATCTCAGAAGGAAGAACAGGATGGGGCAGAATTAGTCAAGACTTCAGGTATAAGCATAAACCAGGAAACTAGCTTTCATAAGCGAGAGACCACGGGTAGAGGATACCAAATACTTCTGTGTATCACTTTTACATCCAGAGGGAGAGGATTCTGCTCCTCAAGATTAGGAAAAGAAAACCTTCAGCACCATTCGGCTGATTTCAATCAGGGTACTTTTTCTGAACATATCAGTTAGTGAGTCAGAATCCTCCCCTCATCTCTCTACTTATTACCATATTTTCTTTTCAGGTTTAAAAAATGAATTATTTATTTTTATAAGAAATATAAAACAAGGCAATGATGGCTTTCAAAGAACAAACAATCCTTCTTAACTAACCAATTAACCATTAATAGCAAACAGAGTCCAGACATTTGCTTCCTGGTCAGATACTATGACTTCTTATGTGACAGGATGATGTCTCTGTACAGTTTTAATTCAACAAGCATTCATCCAATATTTGCTAAGCATCTAATTTTTGTCAGCAACAATCTTTGGTGTTTGGGATATATCAGTATATATTTTGGGATATATATCAGTTATTTGATACTGTTGGTAAACAATAGCATCTGCCCTTCTGAAACATATATATTCTAGAGCAGGAAGTGGGACTGGGGATGGGGAAAGAAACCCCACAGCAAATATAATAAATAAAATTCTGTAATAGGCTAGAATATGGTAAGTGCTATGGAAAAAGAGAATATAGACCAGACTAATTTCTGGTGAACAAGTTTGAAACAAATGTCAACTTTTGGTAAAGAATGAACTCTCAAATCTCATATACATAAACCAAGCTTTAATAAGACTCCTTGTACAAGTTTTGTAATTAAAAATTCAACATATAAATATGTTGTAAACATCAGGCTAAAAGTAAACCTGAAAAGACAATTTAAAGACAATTTAAATACAATTTAAAGACTCATGACAGGAAGGACTTGAGTGTCTTTGTCCCCACTGTATCCACTGAGCCAAGAACAGAGCTTAGCTCATGATATATACTCAATAAATATGAGTTTGATGAAGGAAGTGATAAACAACTGGGGACAATGGGGATGAATGATAACTGATGAGGATTCTTGAGATTTCAGGCCATAATAATATGTGAACTGCTCAAACTCTTCGTATGCTCAAGGGACAAAATCTGACTTTCAACCTAACCAAATTCTTTATAGAAAACCACATTATAAAGATAAGCTGTCCATAGGTTCGTGGATTTATCTCTGGGCTTTCTATTCTGTTCCATTGATCTATATTTCTGTCTTTGTGCCAGTACCATACTGTCTTGATGACTGTGGCTTTGTAGTAGAGTCTGAAGTCAGGCAGGTTGATTCCTCCAGTTCCATTCTTCTTTCTCAAGATTACTTTGGCTATTCGAGGTTTTTTGTATTTCCATACAAATTGTGAAATTATTTGTTCTAATTCTGTGAAAAATACCGTTGGTAGCTTGATAGGGATTGCATTGAATCTATAGATTGCTTTGGGTAGAATAGCCATTTTGACAATATTGATTCTTCCAATCCATGAACACGGTATGTTTCTCCAACTGTTTGTGTCCTCTTTGATTTCTTTCATCAGTGTTTTATAGTTTTCTATGTTTAGGTCTTTTGTTTCGATGGATGAAACTGGAGCCCATTATACAGAGTGAAGTAAGTCAGAAAGATAAAGAACATTACAGTATACTAACACATATATACGGAATTTAGATAGATGGTGGCGATAACCCTATATGCAAAACAGAAAAAGAGACACAGAAATACAGAACAGACTTTTGAACTCTGGGGGAGAACGTGAGGGTGGGATGTTTTGAAAGAACAGCATGTATATTATCTATGGTGAAACGGACCACCAGCCCAGGTGGGATACATGAGTCAGGTGCTCGGGCCTGGTGCACTGGGAGGACCCTGAGGAGTCGGGTGGGGAGGGAGGTGGGAGGGGGGATCGGGATGGGGAATACATGTAACTATATGGCTGATTCATGTCAATGTATGACAAAACCCACTGAAATGTTGTAAAGTGATTGGCCTCCAACTAATAAAATAATATTAAAAAAAAAAAAAAAAAAAAAAATAAAGATATGAATAAAAAAAAAAAAAAAAAAAGAACCAATATCCTTAGTATAATCAAATTTACAAAAAAAAAAAAAAAAAAAAAAAAAAACCACATTATAATGAAATTTTTGCCAAATGCATGTTTACTGCATCTGAGCTGTTGATTGCAGCTACTCTTTGGCAAAGGAGATAGAATCAGTTTGTGATATATTTTATTTTTCTACTTTACTACAGAGCCAGCAGCTGATAATGTGTTGCCATGCTAGGAAAGCTAATTAAAGGGCTATACAGGGAGAATTAGATGTTCTTCTTCAGTTCCAATAAAAAATAGAAAAGTATAACCATGTTAATTGAAACTCCTCTTATGTCCTGTAAAGAAGGAGAACTGTCTTATCCTTATGCCAACTGTGGCAAGGCTCAGAGGAGTCGGCCTTCAGGACATCAGGTGAGGGTGGACTGGAAGAGGGGGGGTCCAAGTATGGAATGGTGTCACTAAGTTTTCAGACGCAGCAGCTCAATGTGGTCAAGTTAAGAATTTTTTACAAAAGAACCTGAGTAGCCAGCACTAAACTAGGCATGAATTGTCAGCTTAAGATCTGTGGTTATCTTCTTCCAAGAAGGCAGAGAACACTGTGGTAGTTCTTTGAGTTACATTAGTTGTCCAAAAGTACAAAAACACCAGCTTTTAGAACACATGAGTCTCAGAAAAGTCTATGTCATTTTTTAATGTACAGCAACAATTATTTTGGTTGTCTGTACACAAGAGATCCTTTAGGGCAGAAAATCTTATCTTTTTCAACTTTTTTATTATATAAACTCAATAAATGGCATTTATATGAAACAATAAATGAAGAAATGCTATCTGTTTTATTTTGCAAGCAATGCTCAGATGAATATTATTTAATAAAACTATAAATTAGAAATTATGATCAGCTTGTATGTCAAGGAGATAATTATGGAAGTTATATAAAAATGGGCATTTATCAAGGATCTAAACTGTCCAGACTGGACAGCTAGGTTGGCCATATTTAGTAAACAACTGCTCCATTTCCTTTTGATCTGCATAAAAAGTTTTAATAATTTAAAAAATTATGTATATCACATAATACTTTTCATTAAAAATTATGGTTTTAAAAAGGGAATTAGCTTAAAAAATGAGAAGAGTTAAGGAGTAGTCTCAATATTAAATAAAAGGCTTACAGTGAGACACAGAGAGGACATTAATAAGATCAAGATCATCTGATTCTCAGGCATGTATTACTCTTTTACTTGATATGCTGACAGCTACATACTGACATATACTCAATTCATATAATTATCACAGCATAAAGGAGGAGTGTTTATGAAGGCAAGGTCATTGATAATGTAAAACAAAAAGGTCGCAGCATGTCCACTATGGGCAAATGCTGAAACATTATTCATTTAATGAGAATTAATAACACATTAAAACCTAGAATTAAGCACATAAAAAGGAAAAGCTGCTGCCTAGTCTCAGGGAAGATACCACCCAGGCAGTGGTTTGATGCTTGATCTGCCTTTTCACTTATTTAAACATGTTACTAAATATCTATGCCACAGATAATGGGTAATTTTTCTTCGTTTTGCAGAAGTTAATGGGATATATTATAGTCCCCACATAAAAAACAAAAAGTACCTGAAGAATTGCAACCTCATTACGAAGCTGGCTTTCTTGTTTTGTTGGAAACCTTAACTTGTCAATGATCTTAATAGCTACATCTCTTCCTGTTTTACGATGTTTTCCTTTAAAATAAAAAAGAAATATTAGCATAATCTTATTAAAAATCATCTCTATTAAAGAATACCAGAATTTATAAGGACATTTTAGAATTATAAAAATGTTTTACTGAAAAAATTAACATTTCTGGGGAGCACTGACTTTTGCCCATCAAGATTTCATTTCTTAGCTCCATTATTATAGATCAAATATACACTATAAACTTAGCCAAATTCAAAACACAAAAGAATTAGGACATTAAAAGCTATTCATATGAACAACTGATATTTTCTTATAAAACATATGTTTTAGAAAAAGGATATTGAGCTACTTAATATGGAAAATATTCATACCACTGGCAAAAGTACTCTCCTTAAGAAAGGATGAAGTCCTGATAAACTAATGTATGTTATAACAGAAAGAATAAAAATCTTGCCACTAATAGCTTCATGGTCTTGAGCAAACCACTAAAGCTTTCTGAGTTCCTCATCTTCAATGGTAGCACTGTTGTAAGAAATAGATGTAACAAGATATGTACAGTACACAGTGCCCAGATAACTATACACACTCAAAAAACAAGTTATCATCATTATTATCACCATCGTCATCATCTGACAGGCCCTTTACATATATCATAGTCAACGTAATTTTCACAATAAACCTTCCAGGGAATCAAAGGGCCCCCTCAAACTGTCCACTTCTACACTGCCAGATTATAGAAGATACAGAATATAGTCATGCTAATTGAATTTGAAAGTGAAACTAATTACTCACTATTTTTGGTCACATATAAACTAATTCGAAATTCTATTATTTCTATATTTGGTGTAATTCTAGTGTCCCTTCTCCCTACAACCACTTTCACTGTTCCTTCCAACTCCTCCGAGAAGGCTTCCCTTCACAATTGACAAAACTATTGTCTTGTTTTCAGGTTCTTTACTTTGACTGGCTGCAATCTCTATTCCAACTCAGACTTTTACTGTGGCTACTGCCTGCGAGACTGTGGCTTTTTTAGTCCCCACGTTTCTGTCGCTATGGCACTTGACCTGTCTTCTGTGACTGTTCTTATCTGCTTCATCCGTATGTGTCCAGGTGTGACTTTCTCGTCTTCCCTGTGGAGGCCTCCTGCTAAACCCGCTCCTTCACTGGTGGATGTTACAAACAATCTGGCACATGCTGGTTTCTCTAATTTCATTTCTTACCCATTTCACCCTCACACTATATTCAGTTATGTGTATTTACCGTACTTCATGGGCTTCCCTGGTAGCTCAGCTGGTAAAGAATCCACCTGCAATGCAGGAGACCCTGGTTCAATTTCTGGGTCAGGGGGATGCCCTGGAGAAGGGACTGGCTACCCACTCCAGTATTCTTGGGCTTCCCTGGTGGCTCAGACGGCTCAATCTGCCTGCAATCTGCCTGGGTTGAGGAGATCCCCTGGAGGAGGGCATGGCACCCACTCCAGTGTTCTTGTCTGGAGAATTCCATGGACAGAGGAGCCTGGTGGGCTACAGTCCATGGGGTCTCAAAGAGTTGAACATGACTGAGCGACTAAGCATAGCACCATGCTCTATACACCATGATTTTTTTTTTTTGCATGCATGCAATTATGACACTGCAGAACAATTCCCTGTGTTGTACTTAAGTCTCCCCAATCACACTGTTAGGCCTTGACAGAAAGTACAGTGGTTGCTGACTCACTGACAGGTTTTCTGTCAAAAAAAATGATTTGTACATTTTATAAGAATCAAAATTACTTTGTAAAACAGAGTAGAATTTAATTAGTTTTTAAATAAAGAAGCACAATATTATACTATGATAAGTAATAGAATCAAACATTGTGATTATTTCAAAGCACCCCATCTCACAAAAAAGATAATCTGTTACAGATTATATTAAGTAATTAAAAGCTATGAGGCCCTTTTACAGGGCAAGTAAAAAAACTAATATCTTTGATCGGGATGGGGAATACATGTAAATCCATGGCTGATTCATGTCAATGTATGACAAGACCCACTGAGGTACTGTAAAGTGATTAGCCTCCAACTATTAAAAATAAATGGGGAAAAAAAACTGATATCTTTCCTAAGGATTTGAAAAATGTGATTGAACTGACTAGAATCTAAGACAGAAGTTTTAACTAAATTCACCAAATAACCTGAGAATAAGAAAAATGTAAAAATTTAATATTTTACTTCAAACATGTAAAAACTACAAACCTTAACAAAATACATAACATTCCTAAAGATGTTAGAATAGAAGATGCTAGATTCTAACATCTAATAAAGACGTTAGAATAGACTAGTTTTTGCCTAGTTACAAGAATGGATTTCTACAGCATTGTGACAAAATATGCTAAGAGGAAAAAGAATGTTTCCAAATTACAGTTTCCTTGTTTCTCAATATTTTGCCTGTGTAAACCAGTATTTAACCATTATTGTGTATAGAGTTTGTCAACATTTAAGCAAAAGAAATTTTGTAGGAGTAGAAAAATTCCTCTTTCAAAACAGACGTGTGCTAATTTTCCAGTTAGTGATCACCTCAAGAGAAATTTCTAAAAAGGTAAGTGACAGAAAGACATAACATACAAAACACATTTACATATAGGTTTTTATATTCTTCTTGGAGATATTAATTTTCTTAACACAAGTAGCCAAAACTTTAAATTAATAAAAGTATTTGGTGAATCAACATACCTCCATACACAATTCCAAACTGTCCAGAACCCAATACTTCATCAGGAAAAATCTGATAAACTGTGCTGATGTCCTATACGTGCAAGCCCAGAGAAAAACAAACATGAAGTGGAACAACATATTAGTCCTAATAAACTCTATAATTTTAATAAATATATCATTAATACTTGATGAATTTAAGCATAAACAATTTAAATGCCAGATGAAATCTACAATATAATGATAATATTAAAAACTTGTCCTTCAATTTAATGTCGTAATGTTTGAAAATTATTCTGCTCTTAAGCAGCAGAAATTTTTCAGTGTTCAAGTAAATAGGTTTCATTAGGGAGAAAAAAAGACTTAAAACTATATAATGTCATTTACATATATAACGCCAGTATTTAAAAACGGATTTGCTTATGGAGATGGTTATTTAGAAATTTTACATTAAATAATCATGGTTCCCAATCCCAAGTCTGTGTGAGTCCTGATTCCAACCATTTCATTCTTTATGGCTAAAATGGTAAGGCTGCTTGTTTACCAATCATCTACATCAGATGAATTTAAACTGGAAGGAAAAGGGGCTGAATCACTGTGAGTGAGCCAGAGACACAACAAACGGATAATGAAATTCTCATTTATAAGGTGGCCAAACTGTTTCACTTTTTCCACTCATAGAGGTTACAAGTTTCCAAGCATCTACTCTTTCCTCTTTGAAATAATAATTGCTAAGTAAAGCATTCAGTTTTAAATGACTTTGTTTACAGTCTGTGAAATGATGATGACAATCATGAAAGTATACTGTAATACTTTTTCACTTTCAGTATTGCTATGACATACCAAGGAATTTTCTGCCTATCCTCTACCCTTTTACCATTGTCCTTTCAAAACCAAAAGGCCCTTTACATCACATCTTACCCTTTGAATATTCTATATATTCCTATCCTTTTCCTTCGTCTCTTCTCCAGAAAAAAACCATAAGTTCTCTCTAACCTGTGATCCCTTCAGAGTATCTAAGGTTCAGAGTTCAAGGTTGTCTGAAGACAAAAAAAGAAATTAATACTATGTTAGTAGTCTGAGTCCTACTACTTCAAGTATTACTTCATTTTTTTCTAATAGCTCAATGGCCACCTAGAATTTGTGGGTGGAAGAAGCGCAAAGGAATCTAGAATTTGCCAAGAGACTTATAGGTAGATAAGTAGTTCCCAAAGTTTTCTCTGGCTAAGTAAGAGCAACAGAAATCTTTATCTATCTTGTGACTAATAGAATAAGAGGTCTTTATCTGTCTCCTGACTGACTGAACAAGAATACAGCTAATTTTTGTTATGAACTTTTCCTAATTCTCTCAAGCATATTGGTTTTTAGTTTACTTTATGCCAATTTAGTAAAGGTTGCAAAGTTATGCTGGTGATAAATTAAGTTTCATGGAGTTTACTTTTTAAAAAGTAAACTCAGACCAGTGTAAGGCTACAAATATTTTCCTTTTGGTCACAGGCATAGCAGTCAAAATTAAGGGAAAAATCTGAGTCACAGGATGAGGTAGGAAAGGCCTCATTACTTTTGGGCTTCCTGCCACAGTGACAAAGTATAATAAAAAAAAGCAAACATATGACAGAGTGTAAATTAACTTCATAATATGTATATGATCTACATAGAATTTTCAAAAACTGAGCTGATGGAATTAGGTCATACAGTTGACTAGGGTGCTAGAATGTGGCCCCATAAAATCTCATTTACGCAGTTTTATCAGGTCTCCTTAATAAGTACAAGTGATGGTAAGTGTATGTGTAACTCCTTGTCATATGACAGCACTCCTGGGTGGCAATCAGGGAAACAGAATAAGGGCATGTTTAAGCTCCTCATGAAACTCAAATAATTTATCTATTTTATCTGGTATTACATAACATCAACCATTTAAAATTCCAGTATCAAGATGGGTCAAATACATAAAAAATCAGGCACTGCATTATAATTGCTTACCTAAATGAAAAATAGTTATTTAACTCTGCACACTACAGAATAGATTACAGAAAATCACTAAAAATTGATACAATGTAATGTTTCTAAAATTTTATAGAGGAAAAACATCCAAAGGGACCCTATTTAATTTTCTAGAAAATACTAAAAAATTAAAATGTCAGATCAATAACAATGCATTTTATGATGCTCTTATTTTCCAATAAAAGATAACAGTACCAAGTTTTATATTAGTAGGTACATACTCACCACATTTTCTTGAATCTGGCAGTTTGATACTGAAATACTCACAGAAATATCTCCTAGAAATACAAGTTAAAAAATACACAAAAGAAGTAAGAGAGGTAATCGCAAAATAGGTAAACACATGCTTACTCATCAAGCTGCAGGGGTGTTTTTAAATCATAGCAATTAGACTTTTCTAAGAAAATGTCTATTAGAATATTTGTTTGCTTTTACAGTTACAGATTACTCTGTACTTGGCTTTGAAAAATAATAGTATTTTGTCAGTTTAGAGTTGGAAGTCATAAAGATTTGGGTTCAAATTCTGGTTTGCCATTTCTTAACTCTGGTACAAGCAGAAACAACTTAATGCTACTAGGGTCTGATTCCCTTACCCATAAAGCAGGCAAAACATTAACATCCATCTATTGGAGTTATTTTAAAAATAGAGATCTCACATAAAATAGTTAGCACTCAAATAGGCATATATATCTTATTAATATGTACTGAGCTTCCCAGGTGGGGCTAGTGGTAGAGAACCCGCCTGGTGAGTCCCATGGATGAAGGAGCCTGGCAGGATACAGTCCATAGGGTGGCACAGAGTTGAACATGACTGAAGCTACTTAGCACTCATGAATGCAATATGTGCACTGGTTGTAGAGATCAACTAAAAAGTTGTGACAAATCAAATCTATCACAGATCATCAGATCACTGTGATGAGAAAACAGAGGTTTCTTTACCACAGGCTTCATTATTAATAGCCATTATGAGATTTTTAAGTTACATTTGTATACAGATACTCCTCTAAAATATTTTTCAAAAATGAATCCTCCATTTTTGATCTTGATTGAATTCTGGTAAAATTTATCTTATACTACAATGAACTTTGGCCACCTCATGCAAAGAGTTGACTCACTGGAAAAGACCCTGATGCTGGGAGGGATTGGGGGCAGGAGGAGAAGGGGATGACAGAGGATGAAATGGCTGGATGGCATCACCAACTCGATGGGCATGAGTGTGAGTAAACTCCGGGAGGTGGTGATGGACAGGGAGGCCTGGCGTGCTGCAATTTATGGGGTTGCAAAGAGTTGGACACGACTGAGCGACTGAACTGACTGACTAACTGACAATGAACAGAGAGATCTACCTGGGAAAAAAATGATTTAAGAGTTTCTAAGTATTTGAGCACGGAGAAGGCACTGGCAACCCTCTCCATTACTCTTGCCTGGAGAATCCCATGGCCGGAGGAGCCTGGTGGGTTGCAGTCCATGGGGTCACTAAGAGTCAGACACCACTGAGCGACTTCACTTTCACTTTTCACTTTCATGCATTGGAGAAGGAAATGGCAACCCACTCCAGTGTTCTTGCCTGGAGAATCCCAGAGACAGGGGAGCCTGGTAACTGCCGTCTATGGGATCACACAGAGTTGGACACGACTGAAGCGACTTAGCAGCAGCAGCAGCAAGTACTCTGAACACTAAGTCTCCTGCAGAGAGTAGCACATTCGGTGGTTTTGGAGGACTTGTGTTAACTCAGATTTGCAAATAGCATAACTGGCATTCCAGTCAAGCTCGAGCTGACAAGATTACTTCTTTTATCACCAACAAGATTACTTCTTCTTTTATCACCAGGAGCCCAAATTTCTGCTATTATTGGATATATTGGGTTGACATGCATTTGTTCAAATTTTTAATATAAAGTAAAAAATAAAATAGGATAATTTAATGAATGAAACACCATAGTATATACAGCAGCTTTTATTTGGAGATCCCCCCTTTTTTGTTGTTCAGTCACGAAGTCATGTCCAACTCTTTGCAAACCCATGGACCAGGGAGCACACCAGGCTTCCCCGTCCTTTACTATCTCCCAGAGTTTTCCCAAACACATGTCCATCGAGTTGGTGATGCTATCCAACCATATTATCCTCTGTCACCCACTTCTCCTCCTGCTGTCGATTTTTCCCAGTATCAGGGTATTCCAATAAACTAAACATCCCCAAAGGGGTTCTCTTCACCTGTTCTAAAGACAGGCAGAGAACAAGCAGACTCACTGTGCGCGTTGGTTCCTGAACCCACAGAGGACCCCTTGGGTATGACGGGCATGAGAGCATGCTGGATCGCCATCTCCCACATCCTGGCCACATCGGCACCAACACCACTGGTAAGGACACTGCTATTTGGTGGTGGGCTGGAGGGGTTGACCACATTTTCTCCCACATAATACACGATGTTTGCTGTGGTGATCTCGAAACAGTGAGGGTTGGCCCCACTAGGAATTAAAGCTGATGGTTTTGCTGGTTCCAGAGATAAAATTTCTGATAAAGGTATTTCCTGTGGAAAAAAGTGTGTACTAAATGGACTTTATCAAAAGGATAAAACTTTCAAATAAAACTCATGCCAGGGACATGTAAGAAATGACATTATATTCAGCTATCATTTCTATAAAACAGCTTTATAAGACACAGAACATAACTAAGAAAAACACAAAAATAAAATTATCTCCTTTTTCCAGAAAAATTCAAGTGGCTTTTTAGTATGTTCATGCAATAAGAATAAATATGAATAATTTTGAACCTGCATCAAAATCTAAGTCTTAGACTATAAATGATAATTTTAATAGCTGTGAGGTAAAATCACAACCCTTTTGAAATGCATTTGGGTATGAACAGCTGATTTTAAATTTCAACTATTCTTTAAGGCACTGAAAATGAATCATGTAATTTGATTTGATAGATGTTAATATAATAATATAGCCACATGAATAGTTTTAGTGAGGAACACCACAGAGAGTGGTTTTAAAAGCAGTTGCTTTTATTAAGACAATTTTGATATTAAAAAAATTAATCACCATATTGTCTTTTAGGATGGAGAAGGAATAATAACTTTTAAACAACTTTTAAGAAATAATAACTTTTAAAACAAATTTTTAATTTAAAAGTTAATGAGGTTTCCTTTTTCTGTTAGGCCTGTGTAAAGGGGCCATGGAGAACCACACCTACTATCACTGAGCCTTCATTATTCTTGATGGAGCAAATATATACTTTTTCACTCTAACTTTCTTTTGCAACCGTGTTCCACTGGGTGATTTGTTACGTGACATCTGTATTATTTCATGTAGAGAGACAGAATGAAAACAGCTGCTAAATTATTTTTCTAGCAGAAAGTGCTCCTTATGATATTGGCAATATACGGAGGAATCATACAATGTTTCTTAACCCCTAGTGACATATTTGCAGGACTACCAGTGCAAAACAAAACCAAGAAAGTTGGATGGAACAGACTTCAGGAATTTACTTTTCACTAATCTTCTGTGACCCTGAACTTGCTAGTTCAATCACACATCCCTGCTAAAATAGACAGTTAAGCTTCTTCTCCCCCTCCCTCTACCCCACCATCCCATGGGACCAGAAGCATTCCACTGTGAAATTTGAAATTCACAGATGACTAATCAGCTCACAACCTGATTTCCCCCAAATCTAAAAACTACAGAGAAGAAAAAAAATATCTCCCGGAGTAAGCTTCAGAAGAGTCACATTTTTGGGGTGTAATTTTGTATTTCTGATACTCTACATTCCCACAAGAAAGCAAGAGGGGGCATGAGACCGCAGTCAAGGAAACAGTCACCCTTACCTTGTAGTACCTGCTTCCTGTGTCATTCTGAAAGAGGGTAATACATTTGCTATCCAATCTCCAATAGTGCCGCTTCCGCTGAAACAGAAGTTTGATACAGTATCTTTTAAAAATTAAAAAAAAAATCCAAGACAGATAAAATCAAAACATTTTCCCACTGGGGCATAAGGTTTGATAGGGGAAAGTGTGCAGCCTTTGGAAGAGGAAGAGTAACAATTTCAAGACTCTAGAAGGTGTCTATTCAGCAAATGTGTAGTGAGTTTCTACGCCTACATTTGGGAGTTATAAATATTAAAGGAGATGATGTATTAGCACCCAGAGCAGTGCCTGGCACTTAGTGCAGGTAGAATAAATAGAAAACACCATTTTAAAAATTATTTGATGGCTTGAAGAGCTAAAGGTGGATTAACAGCTATAATAAAAGGGCTTCACGGGAGATAAAATGTTTATATTCTATTGTTTTAGAACATAAGGCATGCCATGCTGATCCAGCCAGGCATTCTGGCTTCCATTAGAGAAGGCCCAGGAGAACTAAAGAATGTTGAGCAGGATGGCAAGGCTGACTCCATGGCATCAACCTAACATTAGAGGAATGCATCAATAGCTTGACTTTCTCTTAAGCTTACTACAGATCTAAACATCCATGATTTGATGATCAGGTCCTTGTGTGTCTGTATGAATGCATGTATTTCTTCTTTTCAGACTAAAGTGTCCTAATACTATTCTTGGTCTCTTCCACAACCTGTCTTATATCAGTCAAATATACTAAATACACTTCAAATATTTTACCACATCTAGGGAAGACTGGATGGGATTCAGCTCAGTCCTGCAGTAAGTCATGTAAAGCTCTCTCCAGAAGAGAAGGTTGAGATTACAGACACAGCTGTTAGGTTATAGGTGTCCCTTTACCTAAAGAAATGATAGGAATCCTATGGCTAGGTGGTGATGAGGAAAACACTACCAATAGCTGAGAAAGAAGCTTATTACTAAAGGGCAGTTAAATTGAAACATAAGTCAATACATGCACAACCTCATGCATCAACTATTAGGAAAATAAGAAGTAGTGAGAAACTCAGAGTATAACAAAAATTCTAAATGTGCTGTCTTTTATCTAATAAAATATAAGATTACTATGTTTCTCAACAGGTCAGTTTTTAAGTGAACACTTAAGGATTTAAGAAATATATAACAGTTATCATTTTTTCTCTCCCTAAAATGCAGTGCTCAAAATTTTTTTTGAATCACAGACGAGCATTCTGAAAGTTTTCACGGCTGCTATAAAAAGATAGGTAGACACCAAAGTTGTTTGGGAATCATCTCAAGTGATACAGGGAAATGACTTTGTTTCCCTGAAATTGCTGTCTACAGTCTTTTCTAACACAGTTGTTTGCTCAACTACATGGAACACCCAGAGACTGTGAATATTCTCCCCTGATCCTGTACCCTGCCTGCACTAAGATTTGCTCCTGCTAACCCAGATATCCCACACTCTTGACAGAGCACCAGAAGCTCCTCTAATTTAAGCTCACAAGACAAGACAAGAGCTTGATGTGGATCTTACCAGCGTATCCTTGCTGGTGTAGTGGACCATCCATCCTTCCTTCATCACTGAGCTGCTTTTCCTCTTCGTGTGTTTGACAGACTGTACTACTCTCATGAGTGGGATGTTGTTGCTTGTTGATGGACTTGAAAAGTCAAAATAGTTTAAGAAAGAAATGTTTTTAGATACAGATCTTCTTTTCCTGCCTAAAGCCTTATTTCAGCTATTTCAAAGTGAAAGACAAAAGAAAATTTCAAACCCCATTTTTAGTGAAAGGTATTGTCAGAGTACCATGGTTCAGACTCTGGATTGCTCTGAAGAGTGAGAGGTGCTTTATATGTACATCTTAACAATCCCTAAGCAGAATAGTAAGCATTTAGGTTTTCAGGTGAACTAAACACTTGGTGCTCAGTATTGGCGTAAACATTGGGTAGATTACTATTACAGTGTACGGAGGCCACAGTTCAGAGTCACACGTGAATGATTTGCTTAATAAATATTATAGACACAATATTAATCATTTAGACATAATATGTTAATGTGAATTTCAGTCTCTCTCTACATAATTTCACAAAAATTAGAATCTGCTGTTCAAACTGTCTTTTAAATAACTATTACTCATGGAATTATGCCCCTCCTTCATCTCCTTCTTTTATATCTCTGTGTCTTCACTGACCCACCACTTACATGCCACCAATATTTTGATACTAAAGAAATGTTCACCTTCAAAAGAAAGTGGGGGCATAGGCATTTTTCAGTATTTGAAAAATATTTCTTATATTATTAAATGAAATAAAATCCAATTATTTTACTGCTCTCATGAACAATTTTAGTTATGAAGTGCCAATGAATAGGGCACTTATAAAATGGACATAAAAGTGTGAATACACTTTGAAATACAAATCAGAGGTTTGGGAGCTATTTTTGTAGAGCTAGGTAATACACATTTCAGGCTCTGCAGGATACTTAACTTGGGCATTGTGCAAGAGCAGCCACAGCCATAGCTATGGACGGGCACAGCTATGTTCCAATAAAACTATGACACAACAGGGAACAGACCGATCTGGCTATAGTGTACTGACCACTAATATAAAAAATGGGGATCAGTTACAAATCCAAAGTACAGATAATCAAATCACAAACACGAAACTCCACACACTTCTGAAACAAAATCAAGAGCAGTAAGGTCCAAACATAAGTGATTCTTGTAACAAAGTGTTAGTGGCTCAGTCGTGTCCGACTCTTACTGACCCCATCGACTGTGGCCTACCAGGCTCCACTGTCGGTGGGATTGTCCAGGCAAGAATACTGGAGTGGGCTGCCATTTCCTCTCCAGGGGACCTTCCCCACCCAGGGATCAAACCTACGTTATCTACATTGTGGGCCAACTATGAAATAGATGGTATCTGCTAAGGTTGATCCCTTGAGCTATGTATTTGCACACAGCAAGCTTTGAATAAATATTAACTTAGTAGTAAATTTTCTGTTTGCAAGTATGTGTAACCCTCACATGCAAAAGAAAATGGGTCAAAAAATGAGGCAATACCAGGAAAGGATGCAAGCTACACTTCTCCAAGGGAATCCTGACCTCCGAGCTCCAAACTTAGGAGCTTCCTCATTTATAAAGAAATTATAGGAAAAGTTTGGACATGTTTCAGCTTGGTTCCAGACCACAGAGACAAAACAAACATGGCAAAAAAGCAAGTCACATGAATTTTTCGGTTTCCCAGTGTATATATGTTATGTTTGCACTATACTGTGGTCTATTAAATGTGTTATATAGCATTATGCCTAAAAAAAATCAATGTATATTCTTTAATTAAAGATTAGTTTATTGCTAAAAACTGCTATCATCTCAGCCTTCAGGCAAGATGTAGTCTTTTTGCTGGTGGAAAGTCTTGCCTTATTGTTGATGGCTGCTGACCCATGAGGATGGTGTTTCTTGAAAGCTGGTATTGACTGTGGCAATTTTAAAAAATAGGACAACAACAAAGTCTGCCACATCAATTGATGCTTCCTTTCAAAAATGATTTTCCCGTAGCACACAATGCTGTTTTATAGCATTTTACCCACAGAACTTCTTTCAAAATTGGACTCAAACTGTGTACTGCATTATAAATTAAATGCATGTACTACTAGTATTACTCTAAATCCTTTGTTGTCATTTCTACAATCTTCACAGCATCTTCATCAGGAGTAGATTCCATCTCAAGAAACCACTTCCTCTGCTCAACTCTTAAAGTTTTATCATGACACTGCAGTCACAGTTTCAGGCTCCATTTCTACTTCTAGTTCTCATGCTATTTGCACATCAGCAGCTACTTCCTCCACTCACAGTCATCCATGAGGCTTACAAACAACTTCTCCCAAACTCCTGTTAATGCTGATATTCTGACCTCTTCTCATTAATCATGAATATTATTAATGGTATCTGAAGAGAAAATCCTTTTCAGCTTTTCAGTTGACTTTGTCTAGATCTATCAGAAGAATCATTATCTATTTGGCAATCTTACAAAATGTATCTCTAAAAATAATAAAAGTTAAAATTAGTCCTTGATCCATGGGCTATAGAACAGATGCTGTGTCAGAAGGCATGAAAACAATGAGAATCTTACCGTCCATCTCCATCAGAGCTCTTGGGTGACCAGGTGCATTGTAAATGAGCAACAGCATTTTGAAAGGAATTTTTTTTCCTGAGCAATAAATTTCAACAGTGGACTTAAAATATTCAGTAAACTATGTTATAAACAGATGCGTTGTCATCCAGGCTT
The DNA here is from genome assembly GCF_963930625.1 of Muntiacus reevesi. Lineage (NCBI taxonomy): Eukaryota > Metazoa > Chordata > Mammalia > Artiodactyla > Cervidae > Muntiacus > Muntiacus reevesi. The sequence goes on from NC_089263.1 coordinate 37,857,235, forward strand.
TGTTGTTCCACTTATAGAACATAAGCAGAGTGGATTTGGTATAATCATTAAGGGTTGTAAGATTCTTCAGAATGGTAAATGAGCACTGGCTTCAACTTAAACTTACCAGCTTCAAAATCAGCCTGTCCTTTGAAGCTCTAATGCCAGCCTGTCCTCTGAAGCTTTCATCTTCTAGCTGTGAAAGTCTTAGATGACACTGGCTTCGAATACAAAGCTGCTTTGTCTATATTGAAAACGCTATGTGTAGCTATCTTCATTAACTTAGCTAGATTTTTTGGTAACTTGCTGCAGTTTGTACATCACCACTTGATGCTTCACTTCATACTTTTATGTTATGGCGATGGCTTATCCAGTCTTTAATAGCTTCAAACTCTTCTTCTGTATCTTCCACACTGCTCAGTCTTCATAGAATTGAAAAGAGTTAGGACCTTGATCTGGATTAGGTTTCGCTGTAAGGGAATGTTGTTGCTGGTTTGAACTTCTATCAAGGTTAAACTACCTCCATCAGCAACAGTGCTTTTTGCTGTCTTATCATTTATGTGTTTACTGGAGTAGCACTTTTAATTCCATCAGGAACTTTTACTTCGCATCGACAACCTGGCTGATGGCTTACCTCAAGAGGCTGAGCTTCTGACCCATCTCAGCTTTCAATATGCCTTCATCACTAAGCTTATTCATTTCCAGCTTTTGATTTAAAGTGAGAGATACATGAATGTTTCATCTGAACACTTGAAAGCAATTGTAGGGTTATTAACTAGCTTAATTTCAATACTGTTGTGTCTCAGGGAACAGGGAGGCCTGAGGAGATGGAGAGAGACAGGAAAGTGGCTTGCTGGTAGAGATGTCGTAACACATAACATTTATTGATTAAGCTTACTATCTTATACAGGCATGGTTTGTGGTGTCCCCAAACAATTACAATAGTAACCTCAAAGTTCACTAAACATAGATCACCCTAACAAACATAATAACGAACATGTGTGAAATATTGAGAGAATTACCAAAATGTGACAGAGATGCAAAGTGAGTAAAAGCTGTTGGGAAAATGGTACTGATAGGTTTGCCCTACCCAAGGTTGCCACAGAGGTTCAATTTATTAAAAAAAAAAAAAATGGAATACCTGTGAAGTGCAATAAAGTAATAAAACCAGGTATGCCTGTAAACACAACTTTAAGTTTTCTCTATAATAGATTAAAATATCAAAGAGCTTTAAAAAGTAAATACCACTTGGGGCTCGCCTGTTTGGTCAAGCCTGGGAGTGCACCCTCACCTGATGGTTCTGTTGGAGTCCTCGTGGTCTGGGTCTGGATCCTGCATTTCCCCACTGTCGTTCTGGCACTCGGCCATCACCATCTCAGCATCCTGGACCATTGCCTCTTCCATGTCATCCATGAGCCCACTGTTTCTTTCACTGTCATTGTCATCGCTCCCTTCTTCCATGACTATGTCAGACTCTGCCCCAGGGCTAAGCAAATCTACAAAATTGTTTTGCACCCGTGAACATAAGCTTAGTATCCTAGAGCCAAGACTTAAGAGAAAGTTAGACAATTCTAAAACAAATCAATTGGAAGCCCTAAAAATATAGTCATGTGAATAATTCTTTTCTTTTACTTTCCTTTTAAACTTTAGCTCATAAGTATCTGAATTTATGAGAGGATAAATATATAATTTTACAAGTAGATGCTCATTTTTTAGGCCTCTAAGCCTAGAAGCATAAAAACGTCATGGGGAACCTTGGAAGAATGCCAAGGGGTGATAGAGAAACAAAGTGCTAGGAAGCAAAGTGATACCAGTGAAGAGGAAACTAATCTTATTTCAGTAGCACAGCACCCTGGGGGGAAGAAGAAGTATGTGGGAGGATGTGGGAAACTTTCACATGCAAGAACACTAAATGTCACTGACTCCTGATATCCCAGTAACTTTTAAAATCATGAATTTCAATATATTAAATTGGTCACATAAGCAGCAGTGTTTAAAAAACTATCAAATATTTGATATTTGAAATAATACTGAATCCTGCCATAATACAGTTGATGCAAATGTAGTATAATTACTTACTAATATAAAGTTCTTACTTTAAAATTAGAAAACAGACTGATTAGAGACTATTTAAGGCTGATGGTTTAAATAGCCTGCCAAGTTTGGAAAACGCACATTTTTCCAGATTTTTCAGACTGTATGAAAAAATGCAATTTCAAATTAATCAATATAACAAAAACTATACTGTTTCCCTTTGGTTCCAGTTATCCAGTACAGGTTGACATTTCCTGGGCCTGAATAAAATCAATACCACACGCCACTTAAACTGGGAAGACTGCCAAGTTTTTATCTTTGGCAGCAGTGCAAAGCCAAAAACTACTATGGGAATGTTTTCCTAGAGAGCTTCCTCTTCTTCTAAAGAAGAAAGTAGAGAACACAGATAATCACTTGTTCTTCAGGATTTTAGCAATACAGAAATACTCAACCAGCTTCTCTGATCTTTTATTACCAGTTTTCTTCTCAGAGGAATCAATAATCTGATAACAGGCTGAAAGTCTAATGCAGTCTACTATCTATGGGAAAAGTCAGTCTGGGAATCTGTGTCAAATGTTTTGTTCAGAATCCATAAGGAATTCTACCAGGGAAGAAAATGAGAGCTGTTACTTTTAGAACACAGCATTTTTCTTAGGATTCCTTCAAACTTAATCTATGCAATTAAAGTATTCCCAAAGGAATATTCCTCAATATAGAAAAGGATATGAAGCTTTTAATTGGCTGAATTAAATTTCCTTTTATTATTATTAAAGATGCATGTTAAGAAGCACATACACAATGAACACAGTAACTGGATGGATGAAGAAAGTAGGTAACTGTTTCTGGTCAATTTCTGTGATTCTTCCCTTGACTGACAGGGAATAAGAGTTAACTTCTGTCTCAATGCTTGGAATAAAAAGGATGGAGGAAAAGACTGATAGGTATAACTTGCAGACATTACAACAAATTCTGCATTTCTGAATGAAATAGGATAGGTGTAGAAAATAAGGGGGTTGGGGAAGAAATCCTGGATATCCACGTTTTCAGTACGAGGTGGTTCACCATGTAAAAATCCAGAAAATCTCTGGTCTTTAACATAACCCAATGATGGGTACTTTTCTACAGTAAAGTAGGACAGAGGCTATAATTTATTGGGTCACAAGTATCTGAATGGAAACAAAAGTAAAAAAAATCCCTCTAAGTCCTATATGACACATGCCTTAAGAGGGAGAGAAGGCTGACCTTTTACCTACCTCCGTTAATGGTCACTTCACCAAGGCAGTTGTTGGGCACTTTTGGTGCACAGCGTTTATGACAGTTGAATCTGCAATCTAATCACAATGATTTTATTTTTGGTGGCTTAAACAACAAATGCAGGAGACCTGGGTTGGACCCCTAGGTCTGGATGATCCCCTGGAGAAGGGAACGGCTACCCACTCTAGGATTCTTGCCTAGAGAATTCCACGGACAAAGGAGCCTGGTGGGCTACAGTCCATGGGGTTGCAGCGACTAACACTTTCACTTTCAAAACAACAGAAATTTATTCTCACACAGGTCTGGAAGATAGAAATCCAAAATCCTCCTCCAGAAGCTCCAGGGGAGAATCCTGATGACTGGATTCTGATGGTGGCTGGCATTCCTTGGCTTGTGGCCACATCACTCTAATGTTAGCTTCTGTGGTCATGTCACCTTGTCTTTCTCTGTGTCAAATATCCCTGTTTCTGTCTGGTAAAGATGCTGTGATTACATTGAACTCTCCTGGATAATCCAGGCTGAACTTCCCATTTCAAAAGCCTTAAGTTAATCACATCCACAGAGACCCATTTTCTATATAAGGTACCATTTACAGGTTCTGGGGATTAGTACTAGGACACCTTTAAAGGCCAGTATCAGCAACCACAAGTATGGACACAGGGGAAAGGTTAGATGATGATCAGAAGAGAGGCTAGGGTCAGAGCCAGAGGAGCAAGGTGGAGAGTTATGTGTACATGGTGAGGGGAGGAGGGAATGTTCACAGGAATCAACCTGGGATCAACATCCAAACGAACAAGGGTGGTCAGGAAGCCTGTCTGAGATGACGCTAACCATGCACCTTCCGGCTGGTCCCTCCAGGCCAGAGTAGGAAACAGAGGACAAATGACAGAATCCTGACATTAGGGGAGTGTGAGGTTGAGCCAGGGAAGGCCACTGAGGCAGTGGGGGAAGGAAGGGTAAGCCTTTCATCTATACTGACCTGTGAGTGAATTAGAAAACACACCCCTTTCTCAAGATGCTTCACTAGCAGCCTTGGAAAAGTATTACCACACTGCTATTGTAAGAGCAAGCGCACTTTCAGGGACAGTACTGTAGTTAACACAAATCTAATGAGGCCCCTTAGATCTACACAGAGCGTGCAACATCACAGATGTTGGAATAAACATGTCCAGTAGGGTGCAAGAATCAGGGCGAGCGAGGTTGAGGAGTTCCCTGGTCCGAATGGGAGGCTGAAGGGGGCTTAGGTAAGATCCAGCATGGGCTTCACTGCTGCCCGTGGGTAGGTTTCTAAAGCCATCCATCCATCATGTATTATCTCAGTGGGCTAGGTCCACTGAAACTGTCAGGAGGAGGTGGACAAAGGAGCAGGAGGTGAAGGTCTTGAAGGCTGTTTTATTTGGGGCTGATGTTGTAATCACAATGATTTTAAAAGAAAATATTAAAACCAAGCATTCATCTAGAAAGACAGGTTATGAGGATAACCATAATTTCAAATGGATAAGGATCAAGTGTTGGCTGGTGACAAATACTTGGTGGCAAAGCTATCCTTACCTTTGCACTGCAGGCCCTGCCTGAAGAGCCCCTTGAGGAGCTTCTTGCAATACTGGCACACAGTGGGCCGGGTATACGAGTGGATGACGAACGTGTGCGGCACTTTAACTTTGGACAGCAGGATCTTGTCGAGCTGGATGGGTCGCCCAATGTACGACTGGGAATTTGACCTCTTCTCTCGACCAATGAAGGACTCAGACGGTGACTTTTGCTATACGTTTGAAAGACAACAGGGGACAATAAGTTGTAAAAGACTGATTTATACGTGTATGTATTTTTATTTTCATTTTGATTTAATTTTTCAACAAAAGGGTTCACATTATTACTGACCCAAGGCACCAGTGCAGAAAAACTGACACAAAGAGAAAAACCATTTTCCCAATAAAACACATCCAGCTGTTCAGAGAGTAGTGATGTTCCCAGAGTGATACAGTTAAGACGCAAGCGACCTTGACACAGCATAATATATTTATGTATTTTTAAACTGCTTTTTGTTTTACTATTGCATTTAGAAGACTGATTGTTAAGAATGTCAGAGGAATAAACTAAAACTATGTTTCTGTTTTTTAATGTAATTTACTTCCCCTTTACTTCTTACTTGAGTACTTTGCTTTTACATTGAAAACAGAACTGGAGATCAGAATATTTGAACCTGATTTCTGGGACTTTAAAATAATTTTCAGCTTTTTAGTTTCACTTGTTTTAATGGAGAAATATAAAATTGAAAGCAAACCAAAATATGGTTCTAAATCTCACTGCATACACTACTTCACTGACATTTACTAAAGATTCACATGTACAAGATATAAGAAATTCAGGAGGATAATAAATGAAAAGCAAATCCCCCCAGTCTGTCCCACATACTACCTCATCTGAAAAGGGCTGACAGTGTCTTTGGATTTTCTCAAAAAAAAAAAAAAAAAAAGTATAATTTAAAATTATTCTTCAACCATATAAAAGTAGAGTTACAATTATACTATCATTTATATAATTGAGAAACAGTGACTACTAGTTTCTATAAGATTCAAAAATATTAATGTTTTGGTTACAATTATACCTCTGTACACTCTGTTTCTCATTTTGTAATTATGTTATCAGCTCAGTATATAGATTTAAAAAAATAAATGAATTAAAATGAACTCTGTTTCCAGTGTTTTTGAACAATTTCATGGTATCTCTTGATATCATGGAAATGCACTTGGGAATCATCAGAAATAATAATCATTGGAATAAAAGAACTGAATTACTTTTTAATAGTCATTATAATTATATAATTCATTTATTAAGCTCTTAACTTAGTATTATCTCTGAATAATCACTGTTTTAGGTACCTTATAAGACAGGCCTTGTTATCTATAGTTGAGGCATCTAATTCTGGGGTCAAATGCTAGTACATAGTACAGTCAAAACACAAATCTACATTTGTCTGCTTCTAGAGCCCTTGTATTATCACCTTACTTAGTTAATTTCTAATTTGGGTAATTACTGAAAAGATGGGAAACAAATCATATATACATATAATTTCTATCCCTTTCAATGCCTATCTGCACCAAATGGGAAAATTTTGATTTACAGGTTTCACTAGCTGCAATAAAAACAAATTTGAAATGAGGCTCTACTTAGGGATATTATGTCTACAGCTACATTTATAACTTCAATTTCATAAAAAACTATGAAGCAGAATTATTCTGGAAGGGCTCAACTCTTACAGAGACATCATGGGAGCTTTTAAAAATGAGTCTAAGGTTTGCCAAATCAGAATCATAAATACATTGAATAAATACCTTCAATGGAATTTAATTTTACTGGAAAATAATTAAATTCACTGGGTTAGGTCCCTGTTTTAACAATCCAATGGGCCAGTTTTAAGTACACTAAAATGAAAAGTGGTATTTTTCCACAGTTGGAAAGTTTCACCACTCAAAATAAAAGCTGATCTGTTGTCACACTTTCTTAGCAGACTTACCATGTTCTCAAATTTGGAAAATCATATGAAAAGTTGACCAAATTACTTTTCAGTTCTTTTCCTTAAGAGACTTAATTCTAAGCTGTGTAGACAAAGCCAGTTTGATGTTGGATTATTCATATACCATGGGGCAAATTCACTTAGATGAGCAAGAGGCAACCAGATAAAGCTGAATGTTTTCTTCTCACCCAACACGGTAACATTCACATAAACATTACCATAAACTACAAGAACCAGAATTATTCCTGAGAAGAGTTTTCATTTATTACCTCCAAGGCAGGATTACATTAGAAATTTTAAAATGTTACATGATTTTAGGGAAAAGAAACTGGCTATTATTTTGTGGCTAAGTCTGTACTACACATTCAGGCAAAGATGAGATTCACACAGCCACATGTGCCCTTGGCACTGAATAACAATAAACTGCAGATTTATAATGTCAAAATGAAGACTAAAAAAAACAATGAAGACTAATAGCATTGAAGATATGATAGCAATTTAAGATTTTTAACAACATTATCAAAGGGTCCTCTTGTCATTTATGTATGGCATCTTAAAATCAACTAGCAACACAACCATTCTCATGATTCCCTTTTCTTACAGTTTCAAATATAATCAGTCATTTTCAATGCAGCCCCTATTTCTAAATAAAAAAGTGAAGTTTTAAAATCATGAGATGGGGTGCATACATGCGGGAATTGATGTACTACTGGAAGGAGACTGAGTTGTTAATTTTACTACGTAACAAACACTTTGGTAAAGGGATGTTCTGTCTGCAGAACTGTATTCTATGTTTCTGAGAGTTTACACATATACATTTATACCTGCTTTTCCCTGTTATGCAGCAAAATTAAGAGCTAAGACAAAAAAAGAAGACTGGGTTACTATATGATGATTTTGTAAATGCTTATTGAAATATTTATCCATTCTTCAAAGTGTGGATAAAAAGCCTTACTGATATATAAGACATTGTAAAACAAACATAAAAATAAGATCCTATGAAATAAGGCCATTGACCTGCAATATAAATTTACATTTATAATATTTATCTATATCATTGGTTACATAAATGTTTAACATCCATCATTTCTGGAATCCTGCCAATCATTCCTTCTAATAATATAAAACCAAATAAAACGCTTCTAAGGATTTTCCGAATCAGTGATACATTTTGATTAATAACTCACAGTTACCATTTTAAGAAAGTTACTAGTTGTAATTTCCATTTTTATGTGAAATCTCATTTGAAGGTATATACGCCAAAAATCCATATTACCACATTTTTTTGTTTGATGCATCAAGCTACAGAGTAGGCAAAAATTCAGAAGTTAGTAATTTTAAAAGAAATAGAGAATGGTTTAAAAAATCTCATTGATTTAAATTAAACTAGCTTGGACTTTAAGATAATTTCAATAGGAAAGCAGACTTACAATTCAAAGTGTAATGCTGACTTAAATAACTAGTTTTTATGGAAGAATCTGACTGCAATGCAGAAGCCCTGGGTTTGATTCCTGGGTTGGGAAGATCTCCTGGAGGAGGGCATGGCAACCCACTCCAGTATTCTCACCTGGAGAAGCCCATGGACAGAGGAGCCTGGCGGGCTACAGTCCATGCAGTCGCAACAAGTCAGACACGACGGAGCGACTAAGCACAGTACATGGATGTTATGCATTATTAAACAAAGTGAAGAGATATGGTATCATTGCATTTCTTCATTAACTTACTTCATTTTAATATTTTTTATGTACTTGTATATTTGTATTAAGGGAAGTGAAAGTGCTAGTTGTCAACAGTGTCTGACTCTTTGAAACCCCACGGACTATAGCCCGACAGGCTCCTCCATCCACGGAATTCTCCAGGCAAGAATACAGGAGTCGGTAGACATTCCCTTCTGGGGATCTTCCCGACCCAGGGATCGAACCGGTGACTCCTGCATTATAGGCAGATTCTTTACTGTCTGAGCCACCAAGGAAGTATATTTGTATACTTAATCATTATAAGTACATTACCTTACATTTTAAAATATGATCTTTAATTATGGTAGAGAAAATTCTCGCTTACCTATCAATACTAGTGAAGTTTTTACTAGGTTTACTAGTTTAACTAAATGGTGTTTAAATTAATCTCCATTGTTACTTGCTGTTCCAGTCTGGCACTGTATATTTGGTGAACCTGGGCAATCTGCAGAATGAATGTTGTGTTTTTTTTCCCCTGGGAATAGAGAGGAAAGTTGAAATATTTTAGAAAGGGAGCAGCAAACAGCAACATTTTGTTTCATTCTGCTTCATTATTATGTGTAGAGCAATGACTGGCTCAAAACTCTGAAGAGATATAATATTCTCTTCTCTATAATTATGGTAAGCACATGCAAGAGGATGTGCTTCTAAAAATTTACATTTTTACATGAGCCATTGGTCTTATGTATTGTTCTTTTCCTGAGTGGAGGAGTTTGGATCAAATTGTAGGTGTGAAACTTTTTTGAGAGCTGACATCACTGTATGACATGGTATTGGTATGGACTGATGTCAGTGATCTGATTTGGGAAATTACAGATGATGAAGAGTATAAAGATCTCTCTTATTTTCATTGTAAGAAGGATCACAGTCATGAATGGGAGAAAATATGAAAACAGAAAAATGATGAAAGCTGAATTTTAAAGCCAAGATTAGACATTAAAGATTCTAGAGATTAAAATGTTTTTAAAGACTGTGGTTTCCTGGTGTCTGTAACATCCAAATGTTAACAGTGTTTCATGTGAAATGACTGCCAAAGTTAAAAACTGTATGCCCTGAACACCTACTTATAGAGACAATGCATCTTGCTTTTCTAGACACTGAATCTGTTTTTTAACCTGCTATATTAAATAATGACTCAGCAAGTTTGGAACCCTCCCAGGAAATGACTGCTTAGATTACATTATGGAAACTCCAACTGCCAGCACATCTTTAAACATTCAACAGGACTCTGAAACAATTTCCCAACAAGGTATATTCCACTTCACAGTTCAAAATGAATTCTCTTTATTAGTAAATCTAAAAAACAGAAGGGAAAAACTGCCTTTACTTGTGGTTTCATGTCATTTATGTAAAAATTAAAAATAAGATTTCCTGAGAGATAAAAGTCACTTTATAAAAAACAGCATTCAAATGAAACTTTATCCAGTATTAAAATATTTATGTTTATTAACTAAAACCCACTTCATAGACCCATAATGGTGACTGAATTTGGAGTGACATGAATTCCTATTGAGTTAAAGAGAAACGGAAAAGTTAATACTTTTGTGTACACTCTGATGTCTCTTTCTGGATTCATCATTTTCAGGACTCCTTTTGGTCTTAATCATTAACACAATGTGGCTTCCCTGGTGGCTCGGAAGGTAATAAATCCACCTGCAATGCAGAAGACCCAGGTTCAACTACAGGGTCAGGAAGATCCCTTGGAGAAGGGAACGACTACCCACTCCAGTACTCTTGCCTGGAAAATTCCATGGACAGAGGAGCCTGGTGGGCTACAGTCCATGGGATTGCAAAAAGTCAGACACAACTGAGTGAGTAACACTTTCACATTTGCACTTTTCACTACATAATAAGATCCTAAGGGAAGGACAGGGTCTTAACCACATTTGTCTTCTGTTAGTAGAAAGAAGAACCTGGTACATGGTAAGTAATAAGCAATGCTTGAACAATACTGAGTGTTTTCAAGAAATAAATGTATGCAAATAATGGATGAGAAATTTCAATAGAGATGTTCAAAATATAGACTGTTAATACAAGCATTTAAAAAAATTAGTATTACATGCACTGTAACACTGACACACTTGCTCTCCAGAATTTCAATTTTGAGAGAGTACAATTGACTAAGCAATGCTTCTCACTGGAACTGTTCTCTGTACTTATCTGCCTGCTCCTCATCCCTACTCAGCATATACAACATGTATATAATATCTATCATAACCCTTCTGCTCTAAAAAGAGGACAGGTGGAAAGCTCAAATATGCATTTGTAGGCTGTTAATATTAATGGGTGTCAGGAAAGCAACAGAGAATGTTGGAGATTATGGGGAAAAAAGCTGAAAAAAACTTTGTTATTACTCTGAAAAAAATTCTGAAACCGTCAGTCGACGGAATTGGGGGAATAAATCTGGTCATGGGGAGGAGTTTGAGACCTCTGGATTAGATAAGGACTTAAAACACTTGCTATAACTTTTGTATGTACCAGATTCTTTTCATGGCACTTTATGTAAATTCATCAACTCATTTCAATCTCATGATCACCAGGTTTTTTAAAGATAGGGAAACTGAACCGTAGAAAGATTACATCATCTGCCCAAGATCACACAGCCTGTAAAATGCAGAACCATGAACTCGGGTAGTCTTGTTCCGGGCTTGCTTCCTCTTTTCTTAGTCTCTCCCAGCTCTCATATCCCCTGATTTTAAACTAATATAAAAACAGAAAATATTTTCTGTCCTTCATTTAAGTCATGAAAGAAGAGTTCATAGAAATGAGAATAACAAAACAATAGTATGTTCTACATGTCAAGTGCACTGTGAAAATATTGTGAACCATTTAACCTTAAACCACAGAAGAGACTTTCAAGCAGTTTGCCTGTGCTTGGAGGATAGCGTCAGAGTCAAACATGTGTTCCAGAACATTATGACTAGCAGAATATATAGCTTCTATTGTTAAGTATCACTCAGTTACCTGCCTACTTTCCTATCCAGCTGCTGTTATGCTTAAAAGATACAAGCATAACTATGTGACACAAAGCCAACCAAACATTAATCTTTTATTACTAAAGTTTTAAGATCTAGCCTTTCTGATTATCACAGAACTGGGCAGAATAGTGCCTTATAACAATTTGCCCCTACTGCTATCAAGATGGATCTACCTAATTTAACAAGTGTTTCCTAGGACAAATCCTACCCAAAGGCTCAAGTCAGATGCTACAGGACATACAAAGATTAGTCAGTAACAGTCTCTGTGCCCAAAAAGCTTGCTACCCAACAGAATTCTGGACACAACACAATAGTTATTTTTCACTTGTGCCCTTTCCTTTAGGTTCTGCCGTACTCTTCAGATTCCAGGTCATACATCACCTTCTCCAAAAGGCCTCCAGACAACCTCATCTACTGCCCACATCCCTTCCACACTCTTTTACTCTCTGGCACATCATACTTTCTCATCCAGGGCAACTACTGCAGCCTACAACTTGTCTTACTTACCTGTTTATTAGGTAAACAAAACTATCTCCCTTCAGTAGAATATAAGTTCCATAAGAATGGGAACTTGACAGTTTTGTTCATCACTGTATCATCAACTTCTGGAAAACTGCCACACAGAATAAGTGCCCATATGCATCCAGGTTCAAAGAAAAAATAAACCACTTCTATGGTGAAGATGAAGGGGTCATTCAGAAAAGGAGTTTCCCGAGGAAGAGGTACTGGGAGAAGACTCTCAAGTGAGTCCTGCCATGCAATGGCTATGCTAACTATTATCAGCGGCCAAAATTCTCTTTAGGACAATTCAGTCCTCCCAGTCTTTGAACTGACTAGAGATTTCTTTTATATACTCTGAAGCCTGTTTATCCCACTTGGAAATGATTATCTAGCCTCATCCATCATCACTACCATGGAACCTGACAGTGAATGCTTAGTCTGAGGCTCTTTTATGAAGGGAAAAGAAACAACTAACGTCGTTCCACAACACTTTGATGAGTATTTCATCTCAAAAATGGGGAATCTGGGATTTTCCAGAGCTGTTCCTGGGAAACAGGCAAGTGTCAACACCCCTATGAAGTGGAGTTCACATATGAACACTCTGGTGCCATGCCCTGTAATTCCCTGAGTGGAGGGTAGGGTGTTTGGTGAATTTTAAATTGTCTGGTGCTATTCTGTTACAATTTTGACTCTATAGGGCTGGAACTACCTGCCAAGCGTGTAGATAAATGAGTTTGGCTACTCAGTTGGATAACCTAAATATATAGCATAAATAAAATCTAATCAACACCTTTTCAAAACAGTGAAAAGGACTGTTACAGGGCAGAAAAAAAGTATACCTCCTGCTCAGAGGTGATGGATGCTGTTTCACAGTAGAGAATCCACTTTTAATGTTTGAAGCAATTTGTGAAAGCTTTCACACTAATAAAATATATAATCTCTTAAAAATACAAGGTGATCTGGATTTGCTGAGTGCTAAAGCAGTCCTGGAAGTTACATTAACTTTTATATTGCCTCACTCTTTTTAAGTAAACAGAAATGAAGGATAAAGGAATCTAACTATTTTCTTAAGCAATCCACCCTTTCCAGGGAAAGCACTAGACCTGTTGGAGAGTTGTTACAAATTGCATGCACTGTTCTTCCAAAATGTCAGTTACTTACAGCCTGGAAATCTGTGGGTTCTTGGAGGAAAGGGGGAACATAAGACCACCTCTCCATAAGGATACACTTGAGGGCAGTGTAACCTTAACGTCACATGCTATACATACATTCATAAAATAAAAATGGAGCATTTCCACTGAGGAAGAAAATAACTTTTCATGTCAACAAGTGGAGGGCTTTGTCAAATTTCATCTACATATAGAATATGAACTGGAAGGTAAGCAGATCATGTGGAAAATTCAAGAACAGAGATTTTAGGGATACATATTCTCATAGTGGGCTTCTGTGGTGGCTCAGAATGTAAAGAATCTGCCTGCAATGCAGGAGAAAGTGAAAGTTAAGTCGCTCACTTGTGTTCAATTATTTGTGACCCCATGGACTGTAGTCTACAAGGCTCCTCCATCCATGGAATTTTCCAGGCAAGAATATTGGAGTTGCCATTTTCTTCTCCAGAGGATCTTCCCCATCCAGGGATAGAACCCAGGTCTCCTGCATTGCATTGCAAGCAGATGCTTTTATCGTCTGAGCCAGCAGGAAAGTGCAGGAGACTCGGGTTCAATCCCTGGGTCAGAAAGATCCCCTCGAGAAGGGTATCTGACCCTGATTGAATCAACAGGAGGCCTGGCCTCAGTTTTTGAGCTCATGGGAAAGCTGAATGACACAATCTGGAAAGATACTTTCCTACTGATTACTGCCTTGGACACACCAAGGAGAAGCTGGAAAAAGCATGACATAAACACAGTGCAAAGCTGCAAAGTTGCCTCTCCGTTCAAAAATGGCCAAAGTGTAACTTTACAATATTTTATAGAATCTTAGCCTATAACAATCAATGATGATAGCATGTGCATATATGTATGTGCACATGTGCTTTTGCAAGAATCAAAGAGTAGACTTTAAAGCAACTTAAAACAGAGAAAGAAAAGTATGAGACTTTTTTCTTTACCTACCAAAAGAAAAAAAAAAAAGAAAGAAGCTGACTTTTTAAAGTATAGGAAAGAATTAACTCAGTGAAATTATGTCAGTGTACACAGCTACAGAGAAACAGACACTTTCAAAAACTGGGCTATTTGGGGGAAAGTCCACTTGTTCACAACTTCTGGACTCTGTTTCATCTTGCATCTCACTATATTTATTACCAAAATTGCAATACTCTTATTACTCTTCTTGAGAAGGGAGTGATGAATTCATCTCACCAGACAGAACCAAGGTCTTGTGGACCAAGTAAAATGATGTACCTAAATATTTGTGAACACACTGATAAAACATTTTAGAAACTGAATTATTTCTAAAGTTTCCAGAAGTTTAATTTATAGTACAAACTCCAATCTTCCACTCTCTTCACTCCTCCTTATTATTTCTTCTATACAAACCTTTATTTTTTTCCTGGGTCAGAACATTTATGACAAGTAAAAATGAGCAACCTTTTTTCATAGTACTCAGCTAGGAGCACTGTGGTCACAACTGATGAATATGGCAGGTTGGATGTGACACCAGATGGGTACAGACAGCCACTGAGCAAATGCTTGTCACTGGTAACAGGGCGGGTGTGGGGCTGTTTTGCATCTTAAAGCAGAGAACAATGCTTTGTGTCTTAAGGCATGGCTTGTGGAGGAGTGTTATAGAGGCCAAGGTATCTGCGATATGAGTGCATGAGTCTTCACTAAGATTCTTTCGTTTAAAAGATCAATCAGTAAATGTGGACAAGTGGTATATGATGTCCCCTTCCTCAGTGGAGTTCATGAAGAACTCTCCAGCTGTGTTCACATTTAGAATTACACGTCTGGAAGTCTATGTGCAGAGTATGAAATGATAATGTACATGCGATAAGCTAGACACATTGAATGAAATCAGGCAACAGCTGATTAACAGCGCATCAAAGTAGGCCTCACACTCTTAATTTCACTGATCGGCTCCTTCCTGACAAACCTACCACTACATATACTCTTCTGACTCTCAGGAGAAGGGCTGCTTGAAGAATTCTTGGATGTCTTTTCCTCACTGGAAGTATACACTGGAGAACTAGTTTACACAATCATCAAAAGAAATCTCGAAATATCTGGCTAATGTACTACATCGACGTCATGGCACATATTGAAATGGAAAAACGACTTATTCATTCAGATTAATCACCAGGATTCCTGGAACTCCAGAACACAAGCGTAACAAGTAAAGTCTCTACCTCTAGATAGACTTTTGCTACTTTGGAAAATATCCTGGAAAATATTTGGCCAGAAATTTCACCATAGTTACATTCAGGATTAGAAATAACTTTTCCCCCATTATTCGCTCATTTGAAAGGAATCTATCTTGAATCTTATAAAGCGTATCAGGATCATATCCAATTACAGGTAGATAATGTAATACTGGTATGCTTAGATTTTTTTTTAATTTATTAATGAACAGAAACAGCAACTGAATGAGTCATTTTGTGGGGAGAGTTTCTAGGAAGTATGCAGTAAAGAGTTCCTTTTAGTACAATGCTTGTCTTAATTAAATGGGGCTCAGTAAACTTTATAAAAAATAATAGGAGTTTACAGCAAATCATTATTTAGAAAATATGTATCCTCTCATAAAAAGTTAAACTGAATATTTTCCAAATTTTATAAAAAAAAAACCTAAAGGATGTGAAGTGTAAACAGTCAAACATAGGAAAAGCTTTTTAAGTAAGCAATTTATATTTTAATAATATCTGTAAGGCAGTCTGAATGTTAAGAATTACCAAAAGACTTGTCTAGAAGCATTTAATTTCACACACACATACACAATTCTAGAGACTTTTAGCTTCAAAGCTGTAATAGCAAAAGTTTCCTTAAAGACATTTTAAAACATTTAAAATAACTTCAGCAAGCAAAGTTCTTAAATTTTTAAAAAATTCCATAAGGCCCACCTTACTTAAAAAAAAAAAAAAATCATGCCATGACTGTATCCTGTCATTACAAAGGACACCAGTGCTTTAAATTCTGTTCCATTTCCTAACTTGACTTCAGCTCACTCATGTAAAGAAAAAAACTATTCTTCTGAATCATTTGAAAAGAATACAATATTTTATCTGCCTACAATGATTTATTTTCAGTAGTATTCCACTTATAGTAAAATAAGGAGTAAAAATATGTTTTCTCTGTTTTAAAATATCAGTATGGGAAAAAACCATCAAAAACACATGTAAAATTGAAGAT
The DNA here is from genome assembly GCF_963930625.1 of Muntiacus reevesi. Taxonomy (NCBI): domain Eukaryota; kingdom Metazoa; phylum Chordata; class Mammalia; order Artiodactyla; family Cervidae; genus Muntiacus; species Muntiacus reevesi. The sequence continues at coordinate 37,873,571 of NC_089263.1, forward strand.
ATACTTCCATCATAGATTAACAGACAGAATAGTACATATTATAAACAACCACCAACAAGCAACTCAATAGAGAAAGAGACAGGGAATTCACCACAGGTAAAATACAAATGGCCAATAAATGAAAAGCGGTTTCTCTTCTCTAGTAAAGAAATGGTATTTATTAATAGAAATTATTTTACCTATCCAGTTAGTGAATAATTGGATAACTTAAAAATACTGATAAAACTGACTGTTGGGAAGAGTATGAGGAAACAGACTCTCATACACTGTAGTCAGTGAAGTTATAAATTTAAACTTTTACAACCTTTTGAAGAACTAGTTGGCCACAAAATGCATATATTGTTTAGTCTACTTGGCTTCTAAGGATATAACCTACTGGAGTCATTCAATAAATACTTACTGATAAACCTATAATTAAACCTCTAGTAAGTTTACAAATGTGCAAAAAATACAGACAAGGACACCTATTTCAGTGTTGTTTTTTAAAAAGGAACCAATCTAATCAATAGATTAATTAATATGCTATTGCAATGTAATACCAGGAGCTTCTACAGAAACTTTTTGTTTGCATTTTGTTTCCCTCGGGAGCTAATCCATGAAGGCCTAGCTGCCTGTAAACTGTACAACTTGCATAGAAAAGCCAGCTACTCTTCAGTCCTCTTTTATACAATCTGCTCTGAGTTCAGTGCAGGAGGGTGAAGGGAAAAATGTTTCCTATCCTTGTTTGGCTTTATTTCCAAACGATAATTTGAAGGGAAAGATACTACTCCACATTTAAAATTATGTCTGGAAGGCACTGCAAATTACAAAATTTAAACTTATAAGAATATCACTGACCTAGCATTTACTCTGGACTTTTCTAAGTAGGGCACATTTTGAACTAGATTGATTTTTCAAACATGGGAATTTACTATTACTGAAGTAGATCTCTTCATTTTACATCTTATGAATCAAGCTATCTTGACTTCTCAATTTTATTTAACCCAGAACATGTTCTGGTTGTGTTTTCATCAGCGTCCTTTGTTAGAGTTACCTTAACAAGACCATTTTAGAATGGACACTGATAAGGGTATTTGACATTTATAGTCTCGTGAAGGAAAATAATAATATGTCAACCCTCAATTCACCAGAAGTACAGAAAAGAAAAATGAAACATTAACAAGTCAACTGGTCAAAACAAGTTATCACAATAAGAGCACTGTTGTATATCCTGCTTTAACACTTGACTTCTCCCCAATGTTTAGGTCATTAATTGCCTAAGATGGATACAAAGTCAATTTCTGAGGGGGTATTTCTTAAAACCTTTATGAAAGAAATGAGCTTCTTTTCCATATATAATTTCTTCTTGGATTGAGACCTTAATGCATACAGTTGCATACCATCCTTTCTAAATAGACTGTGATTAGACTATAAATTGACTGTGATGATACATTAAGAAAAAGCTCCTTTTCTGAAAAGTTATAGTCATTTTCAGACAGTGGTTGCTCTGTGCCTTACTGTGCCAACCAAAACTGGTGGATATCAGGATAATGACCTCACTTAGCATAGTTCTGTGGTACCAGCACCGGCATACAGTTCTAACACGTGTGCATTTCGGTAAATGTGCCAGCAGGGTTCTGTTCTCTTCTGTGTTCTATACTCTCTTCAACTGGTCTGCTCAGTCTCACAGAAAAGACAGCAATATTATGGAATCAAGGAATCTAAGGGCAAAATTTAATCTAACGAACCATCTATTAGTCTAAAGCATGCACTGCTCTTTGTCTTACCGAAGACTGCGAAAACTTGAACAATAACATCAGGAAAAGAAAACCACCACCAAAACCACCCGTGGGCTTTCTGCAGTTCAACAGGTTGGATTCTGAGCTAAAACTCTGACCTGAGTATTCTTACAGAATCAAAACAGATAACTGTCTGATGTTAACTTAATATTATAATGCTGGTTTACAAAAAGATAGGGAAGCACATTTCTAAGTAGAGATAGTACCTACCTCAAAGCCAGGACTCACAGGAGACTGAAACATGAAGTTGTAAAGAGCAAAAAGCAGACAACGGTGCAGAATAAAGGAAGGAAAAAATAAGAGAACCATGTTATTAGAATAAAGCAATGCAGGTTGCTCAACAATATTATTAGCAAATAATAGATCTGTTTTCAACAAAAAGCAAAATGTGATACTAATCAGTCTTTGTAGAACAGAAACATCTGGGTTAGAAATTACTTTTTAATATTTAAATGGGACTAGAGACGTTAAGTTAAGATTGCAAAAACAGAGTTTATAGTTTTGAGCTGGTAGAGGGGGAAAAAATATCTACTTCTCAGTGTCAGTGATGAGAGACAGTTCATTCACCTTGTTGAAAATAAATCAGAGACAGAACGAAGCATTTTGACCTTTAAGTGAAAGATGAGATTTTTCTTCACAATAATTCATCCTCTCAATGGGAAAAGAAAGGAAAAGGTCATCAAAGTAATCAAACGTGAGATAGTTGTTATCTGCCTTCAGACAGGAATAAGCTGATGAATAATCAGTATCAGTCAGTACTGTATAAACCTTTAAAGTCCAATATAGGCTTAGAGTTTTAATGAGAGAAATATGTCTGTGGTATATTCTTTGCTCATTTTAGAGTCTTTGATGCATAGCATTGCTTTCCTGTCTGATTTCATTCAAGTTTGAAATATAATTCAAAAGTTGAAAGGTTATTAAAAATTTTTTAAGAGGAGGAATATCAATGAAAAAAACATTTTGGTTAAGTAAACAAGTATCTGGTAATTTATGCTGAATATGCTTTTTTTCACCTCTGTTTCCTCAAGCTCTGAGGGTCACCTCTATTTGATAACTAGAAATCAAATCTAAACTAAAAATAGTTGACTCTCTTAAACAAAAAAATGCATGACTGTGTTTTGAAATCAGTATTGAATAAACCATTACACTTTGAGAAAAATCCCAGTATTTTTTCTCTCAATCCCTAAGTATCTTAAGTTGCAATCTACTGCTAAACCATTTTGTCAGAGACTTTGGAAAGTGATGTACATTACACTGAGGTTCTGCTAAGATTAACTGTTACTCAGCAATACCTGTGTTAGATTACTGGATTAACAAAGCATGAGCAGAACTCAGGGACAACAATGGCTCATTTGGCCAGATCCAAACTTGATTTTGGAGGAGAAATTATATAACTCTGTTTCAATGTACTTTTATGGAACATTTTCATACAGAGGCAAAACTTTCTCTTTGGGAGAAGTCAATCAAACTTCCTCAATTTCTAAAATAAGATAAGATCCTTGTCATCAAAATATCTCATATCCAAAGCACAGAATTTTCTTCCAGTATAGCTCTGAATGTCTTTATTCTGGGCTATCATCAGAATTCAAGTCTAGCTTAGTGCTGGTTCAGTGCTCGATACTTGAAGATGGTCTAGGCAACATGCATTTACTTATTCCTTTAAGTTACCATTTCTAAAAGACTATTTTTTTCCCATTAGGTATTTCCTGGTTTTGTGAGAAAAGGGGATTCCATATTTGAGTCAGTTTAGGAGCACTGATTTCATTGTTGTAAGACTTCTGTGAACCATAACTATGCTCATTGAATACTGTGATGTCCAGTACTTGGATGGACAAAGAAGCATTTCCTAATCTTATCTGACTAGGAGAATGAGTTTTTGGATAATATTTTATAGCATCATTATCTTAAAGAAAACATTTTGGGAATCACACACCTGTGTATTTTTCCCTTGCTATCGAATTAGAATCACCAGAAATGTCCATAGGTCACCAAGAAAAAGAGAACCACCTGTTTTTTCAGGAGGTGGTTGGAATATTCTACTAGGGCTTTGTTTTTATTTTTGTTTCCTCCTTGAAGGAAGATCATATGAGTAACAGTTTTATATCTGTGGTGAAGGCTACTGTAGAAAATGTTTACATGTAAATGAATACTATATATATTAGGATGTTGTGGCATATTACTTTCATTTAGCACTCAGAGAATTTATGTTTCCTGTTACTGAATAATGCAATTTCTATAACTTTAAATTGACTGACTGGAGTCTCAGAATTAAATTTAATTATTAATTATTCTGATATAATATTTCATTCTTTTCTCACATGATTTGGGATGAAGAATCATAATGACTTTGTGACTTGTATTAGGATATGCACTTGCTATTGTCATTTTAAAATATCTTTACTGAGGTACAATTTTTATGGCATAAAGTACAGAAAATTCTAGGTGTACTTCTTGATGAACATAAAAGCATGGACCACTACCCAGATCAAGATATAGAATATTTCCAGCATCCGGAATGGTTCTCTCCTGCTCCCTCTTAGCTTATTGATCAGAACTTCAGACACTAGATTCATAAGCATATAAACTTTGTGTCCATTTTTTCTCCTAAATATTATTTTTTGAGATTCATTTATGTTGTTGAAGGAATGAAAAGTTCCTCAATTTTATTGCTGTATTGCTATATGCTACTATTCCATTGCATGACTTTATCATTATTTATGTGTTTCTAGCTTTTAGCTATCATCAATGAAAATGCTAAAAAACACACTTGTAACAATAGGATTCACACTGACACCACTCCCCTGCCCCACAAGATGAAATAGTTAGGTATCCATGTAAAAAATATGAATAAGATTTATAAGAGGAAAAATACAAAACTTTGATGAGTGACATCAAAGAGCTAAATTAATAGAGATATCCCACATTCACATTTAGGAAGACTCAATACGCTCAATTTTTCAGTAATTCTCAACTTCAACAAAGTCAATGCAATCCCAATCAAAATTGCAGCTAATTATTTTATGAATATTAAGAAAGTGATTCTACATCTTATATGGAGAGGCAAAAGACACAGTATAGCCAATGCCATACTGAAGAGAAGAATAAAGTTAAAGGACAGATACTATTCAACTTCAAGAGTTACTATAAAGTTATAATAATCAAAACAGTGCAGTGTAAGAATGACAAGGAGATCAATGAATCAGAATAGTGAGTCCCAGAACAGGTCCCCATATATACAGTCAATTCACCTTTGACAAAGGATCAAAGGCAATGAAATGGATAAAAGATGGTCTCTTCAATAAATGGTACTGGTGACTCACATATAAACAAATGAATTTAGATGCAAACATTACATGAATTAAATTAATTAACTTAAATTAAGAAGTGAATTAATTTGTCTATGCCCATACCACCCAAACTGTGTCCAGCCTTGTCTGATCTTGCAAGCTAAGCAGGGTTGGGCCTGGTTAGTACTTGGATATGAGAAGTGAATTAATTTTAGTTATTTTAATTCTACATGAATCATAGACCTAAATGTAAAACACGACACTATAAAAATCACAGAAGAAAGCATAAAAGAAAACCTAGGTGACCTTGGATATGGTGATGCCTTTTAAAATACATAACCAAAGAGACAATCCATGAAAGATAAGCCCGATTTCACTAAAATGAAAAACTTCTGCTCTGCAGAAGACAATGTCAAGAGAATCAAAAGATAAGTCACAGACTAGGATAAAACATTTGCAAAATATTAGCAAAAAAACACATCTAACAAAGACTGTTTTCCAAAATATACAAAGGACTCTTAAAATTCTACAAGAAGAAAACAAACAACCTAATTTAAAAATGGGTCTAACACCTTAATAAACACTTCACCAGAGAAGATATACAGATGGCAAGTAAGCATATGAAATGAAGTTTCATATTATAATATACCATCAAGAAAATGCCAGTTAAAACAATGAGAAACCACTACAACACACCTCTCAGAATGCAAAATCCAGAACAATGACACGAAATGCTGGCAAAAACGTATGGCAATAGAAATTCTCATTCACTGCTGGTGGGAATGCACAATGGTGCAACTGCCTAGAAGACTGGCAGTTTCTGACAAAACTTCCCATATGATCCGGCAAATACACTGTGACATTTACCTAGAAGAGCCGAAAAGTTATGTTCACACAAAAACCTATACACGATGCTTATAGTATCCTTATTCATAACTGCCAAAATGTGGAAGCAACCAAGATGTCCTTTGTTAGGTGAATGGATAAATCGGGACAACTGTGGACAGCACAACAATGGAATAATAACTTAATCCACATTAAAATTAAATGAGCTGTCAAGACATGAAAAGACAGAGGATACTTAACTGTGTCCTACTAAGTGAAAGAAGCCAAACTGGAAAGGGTACATACTGTATGATTTCAACTATATGACATTCTGAAAAAGTCAAAACCACAGAGAGAGTGAAAAAAAAAAAAATCATTAGTTGTAGGGGTTACGGGGAGGGGATGAGGGAAGAATAGATAGAGCTAAGAGGACTTTTAAGGCAGTGAAAATATTCTGTATGATACCATGATGATGAGTAAATGTCATTATACAATTGTCCAGATCCACAGAATGTGTAACACCATGAGTGAACTAAAGCAAACCATGAACTTTGTGTGATTATGATGTATCGATGTATGTTCATCAGTATCAGCAAAAACACCACTCTATTGAATGATGGTGATAATGTGTGGGAGCTTTGGAGGTATGGGGGCTATGATAACATGTGGGGGTGTACGGGAACTCTCTATGCCTTCCTTTTGATTTTGTCATGAACCTAAAGCTGCTTTAAAAAGGTGAAGTCTAAAAAAAATTTCTAAATGCTTGCATATATCTTTCCATGTATGTCTATACACATTTCTGGTAAATATATACCTAGGAGTAAAACTGCTGAGTCACACGATATGTATATATTCAGCTTTAGAAGATAATTGCCAACCAGAATGCCAAAGTTGTTAAACCAAATTATATCTCCAGTAGTAGTGTGTGTGAGTTTCAGTTGTTCAATATTTCAGCAATACTTGTCACTATCAGTAACAATACTTGTTACTATTTGCTTTCTCCCAATGATAGGTATTCTGTACTGTGCTTAGTCAGTTGCATCTGACTCTTTGCAACCCCTTGGATTGCTAGACTCCTCTGTCCGTGGGGATTCTCCAGGCAAGAATACTGGAGAGGGCTGCTATACTCTCCTCTAGGGGATCTTCTCAACCCGGGGACTGAACCCAGGCCTCCCACATTGCAGGCGGATTCTTTACAGATTCTTTGCCGTCTGAGCCACCAGGGAAGCCCTTGAATACTGGAGTGGGTAGCCTATCCCTCCTCCAGGGGATCTTCCCAATCTAGGAATCAAACCAGTGTTTCCTGCATTGCAGGTAGATTCTCTACCAGCTGAGCTACCAGAGAACCCCTGGTGTAGAGATATTTCACTGTAGATTTAACTTTAGACTGTTTGATAACTAACGATACAAAATATATTTTCAACGCTTATCAGCTGTCTTCTTTTGTAAAGTCCTGTTTAAGCACTTTGCTTATATCTTAAATAAGGTTGTCTGTCTTTTAAAGTTTCACAGATGTTATTCATACATTTGGATATGAGTCTTTTACAAGATATATACACACATGCTATATATATTGAAGATGTCTTCTTTTATTCTATGACCTGCTTTTCCACATTTTCAATGGTATATTTCACTGAAAACAATTTGTTAGTTTTAATGGTGCCCAATTTATCAGATTTTTACCTTTGTCATCTGTGATTTGAGTCCTATTTTTAAAAGTTTCTCATGACTCAAGTTATTGTAGATATTCTTCTGTTCTTTCCTAGAAGCTTCTAATCTGCCTAGAAGTTATTTTCATGTGGTATATGGTAAGGTCATGATTCATATTTTCCACATACATAAACAGAAATACTTGTTGGAAAAAAATCTTTTTCTCACAGCAGTGGTATAAGTGTCAAAAATCAGTTGGTCTGTACACGCACATAGTTTCTGGACTCCTCCTGTTCTGTTTCATTGGTTTATTAATATTTTTCTGTTCCTGGGTAACACCACATTGTCTTTATACTCAATCTTGTGTAACACCACATTGCTTTAACTGTGACTTTATGGTGGTATGTTTGGGAATTCTCCAGCTTTGTTCTACATGAGGGGTTCTCAGACTCCACACTACTGACATTCTGAACCAGGTACTTCTTTGCTTGGGGGGCTGTCTGGTGTGTTGGTCCCTCAAATCCTAACTGTCCTGGTTGTTCTTGGGTACCTTTAAATATTGTTTGGTTATGTTCTGTTATACTTTATTCAGCTTTTACAATTGCCCCTTATAGGAGAGTCGATTGATACAAGCTTCTTCATAGCTAGGAGCAAAACTTCTGGAGTAAATTATTAACTTTTTGCCTAAGTCTAAGCCTTGCATAACATGATTTCAAATAAATGACTTTCTTTAACTTTTCCTTAATACCACACAAACATCTGCATTTTTTAAAAAAAAAATGATGTGTAAGTCACAAATAAACTTATTAGATCATTTAAGCTGGAATCAAGATTTCCAGGAGAAATATCAATAATCTCAGACAGATATGAAATGACACCACCCTTATGGCAGAAAGTGAAGAAGAACTAAACAGCCTCTTGATGAAAGTGAAAGAGGAGAGTGAAAAAGTTGGCTTAAAGCTGAACATTCAGAAAACTAAGATCATGGCATCGGGTCCCATCACTTTATGGCAAATACAAGGGGCAACAACAGAAACAGTGAGAGACTATTTTGGGGGGCTCCAAACTCACTGCAGATGGTGACTGAGCCATGAAATTCAAAAACACTTGCTCCTTGGAAGAAAAGCTATGACCAACCTAGACAGCATATTAAAGAGCAGAGATATTACTTTGCCAACAAAGGTCTGTCTAGCCAAGGCTATGGTTTATCCAGTGGTCATGTATGGATGTAAGAGTTGGACTATAAAGAAAGCTGAGTGCCAAAGAATTGATGCTTTTGAACTGTAGCGTTGGAGAAGACTCTTGAGAATTCCTTGGACTGCAAGGAGATCCATCCAGTCCATCCTAAAGGAGATCAGTCCTGAGTATTCACTGGAAGGACTGATGTTGAAGCTGAAACTCCAATACTTTGGCCACGTGATCCAAAGAGCTGACTCATTTGAAAAGACCCTGATGCTGGGAAAGATTGAAGGCAGGAGGAGAAGGGGACGACAGAGGATGAGATGGCTGGATGGTATCACCAACGCAATGCACATGAGTTTGAGTAGGCTCCAGGAGTTGGTGATGGACAGGGAAGCCTGGAGTGCTGCAGTCCATGGGGTTGCAAAGAGTTGAACATGACTGAGTGACTGAACTGACTGAATCTTGACTTCCCTTCTGCAACTGTCTAAAAGTTTATAAAACTGATTTAGTCTTAATAAGTTTACTTATACATAATGAAAAACATATTAGTATACCCTCCTTAAGTACCTACTGAGTTTTTCTTGTTTCCTTATAACACAAGTGATGATGTACAAAAAGATATACACTCTTGCAGAGATATTAAGCCATTAATTGTCTACATTTTGGATTTTCTTAAAAATGGACTACATCATGGCTGGAATACTGGATACAGTTTACTGTCAAAGTTGATGACAGATAAAGTTTGTCACAAGATCTATGGTGTTATACTTTTCTTTCTATTTTAGCAGCACTGCAGAAATCCAAGTTCAACAAACTTGCCATAAATGGGTAAATTAATAGGATTAGCAATATTTTAATCTGTATGTGAAACGATGATTTTTAAGTTAAAAACAAGGAATCAAGTGTGGAAGAGAAAGCCATTTTCTTACATTTGGGAGAAAATCTGTATTGATGGCAGACATGCAACATGGGTGGTCTAGTGGCATTAGTCAGCAATGCCACCTTTATACAGGCCATTATTCTTTTCAGAAGTGGAAAATATTCTTTACTGTATATGGGACTAAAATATTTTAAATCATTACCATAATATTATCTTTGTGTAGGCATTCACTATAACTTTTAAACTACAGTTACGGGTCTTATGTGTTTTGTCCAGTGATGAAAACAGACATATTTGCTGTACTCCAAGTGTGCAAAAAGAGACACACAGGCACCCCCCAGGGACATCAAGGGCTGCAATGAACGTAAAACACACATTTGAAGCCACTATGTCACAAACACTATTTCCAAAGGCATTTTTCACTTAAAGATTACCTGAAAAGCATTTTACACAAGGTTATGAAAGTTTATATAATACTTTTCAAAGTATCTTGTGGCCCCAAATTTTCCCACCTCATAAATATCTTATTAGATCAAACTTTTATAAGCATTCATGGCAAATATAGCTGAAAATCCCATTTTTAAAATGTATTTTTCAAACATATTTTTAAGCATTTATTATAAAATTTTCATTCAGTAATAAATCACTAATGAATCTGACACCTGGTGTACAATATAGTTTATAATCAAGTAATTTGGATAATTAAATAATTAAGTAATTTGATTAAATAAAGCAATTAAAGCAATTAAATGATCTGGGTGAAAAACACAAAAACCTGCTTAAAGACTTTGGTAATCTAAATTAAATTTGTATATAAATTATATATATGCAAGCATGTAATAATTTAATTCATATTTATAAACTCTAATTGATATATATATGATGTTTGGAAGTATATATACACATTTATATATGTGCATATATGCATATATTATTAAAAACTGAGATTGCTTTAAAAGAAAAATATTCAGCATTAATTATCTAGATTCTAGTCTATTCTAATGATGAAAAACTTTAGAGTTTAACCTTATGAAATGTTAACTAATTTTTAAAAATATTTTCCTGGTAAAACTCAAAACAATACAAACTGATTTACAATTCTGTTTCTTAAACTTGTTTAAAAGCATCTATCCTGTAAATAGTATGATTCTCATATTTAAAAGCAAGAATAACTGCTAACTTACAAAATCAATACTTACAAAAATTCAAACAAAATCAAGAACTTCAGAATTAGAAAGATAAAATGCGAATTATTTGAAAAAGTAAATAGAATTTGACTTAAGCACCTTTCAGAAAGAGTATCATTAGTTCTAATACAACTTTCTAGAATAATATATATCACACACATGTATTCTGAACAGTCACCAAAATATAATATATTCTACTAGCTACTGATGGGCTTTACTGCCTGCCTTACCCAAACAGGTTCACTTCATGAAAATACAAGAAACTCCTCCCGAAAAAGTCATAGTAACAGAGTATGGACTTTGCCTATTTATCAAAATAAGCATTCATTTGACTTAGATATCTGGTTTATGCTGTAACAAAATTTAAGTGATATAAAGATCACAATAAAATAGTTTCCAAACAATAAATTAATATGATCTTTATAGAGATGGCTTCAAAATATATTACCCCTCTCCACTCCAGGGATTTATTTAACCTAAATGTTTCATAATTTTTATCTTTCTCTTTAACTGATATTTACAATAATTAGATTATAAAATGTTTTTTGTGATACCTACTGTCAGAGCAAGTAAACGTAGGATTTCTAAGCTCACACCATTAGCTTATTTCAGAAAAAAAAGTTCTTAAACACTGCACATAATTATCACAATTTTTGCTTTGCTTTGAGTGTCTCAAAAATCCAAATTTAACATTCTTGAAGAAAATATTTAAGTCATATCCACAGATATATATGGAAATATCTAAAGTACTACCTGCTGTTTTTCTCATGACATTTGTCAATCAATGTCACTGTGACAATACATCGGCACATATGCCATTAATGCCAAAGAAGTAAATACCTTCATCTTTTCATAAGAGAAAATTGCACATTTTCTCCCACGATAAACAGCCAGCTGTACCACAAAGTACTCTAATGATCTTCAGAGAAGAACATCTTTTATCTCTGGTTTCTATGTTTTGCGACATTCACACATTAGCCTGCGCTGCTCTGGCTCCATGGCCACGATGACACCTCACGGATTTAAACCTGCTCTCAGCTCACAGATGAGGGCACACTTAAAGCCGCTGGGTGTTTGCTGAGGCACTGACCAAGCCGCAGCACGGGCCCGAAGAAACAGTCGTCGACACCCTGGCTGTGTTCTCCTCCCAGGCCACGGTCTGGGACTGACGCTGTTACCACCCCATCCAATTTCTCATGTAAGCTGGGAAACGGAGCAACAAAGAGGCCATACCAGAAGGGGCTCGTCGGGGGCACTGGTGGAGAGCTCGGCAGACGCTGTGCGCACAGTGGTGAGCCCGGTGAGGGAGACATTCGAGAGCCTTCTCCGCCTCACGCCACTGCAGTTGTTGGGGATTTTAAATGCACACCTCTTGTGGTAATTCAGCCCACATCCTAGAAGGAGAAAGCAAAAACGACTTTTGTTCAATGATAAATTAAAAGCTACTCCAGTATATGGTATAAATTATGAATTTTGAGAAATAGTACTGCTTCCATTTTTCTTCAGGCTGTTTGAAAATTTAAATTTTCTCTTAAGCTTTTTCTGCACTTAATCATCCCAATATGTCAATAAGCGGGGTTTTGAAATCTGGTGTTATTGGATGAACTCAGCAACCAGGCTGGTTATCAGTTTTAAACATGTTTTCTAACATAAACGGCTTGGTCTTTGAGGGATCCAGCAACAAAACTCCAAAGAGATGACCTATTTTTAGCTGCTATAAGTTCTATCGTGAGGGAAAATTAATCATAATGTTTCACAACTTCTGAACTATACTGATTGAATCAAGATTCCACAAAACTTGTTTGTCTACCTGGCCTTGGACAATTTACTTCACCTCAGTTTTTCTGTTGGTAAAATGGGGATAACAAATACCTTGTAGAATCATTAGGAAAATATGTAAAATATTTCACATGCTAGTTTCCACAGGTAAATCATTAGGAAAGCACTGTTTTTCTCTTAACATTTCTACTGCTCATAGTTCTCACATTGTAATCTTACCTCAAAATTTTCCCATGTGTCACAAAGTAGACACATTTTCATACAACTACTCTTTAGGTAGACTTTCTTCTACCTTTTTACAAACAAAAATTCAGAAATGATGGTTCCCTGATTTGTAGGATTCATCATGAAAGCTTGGGTTTTTTGGTCAACGTTCAAACAGCTCTATCCCTCCCTACTCCACCTCTTAAATAGTAAGATCAGGGTATAATCTGGTTTGTTTTTAAGAATACATCATGGTGTTCTAGAAATCGAATTGAGCAGTTCAAGGAGTTCTGTCCATAGAAGATGACACAACTATGATCTTGGTGTGGAAAGATTGGTACATGTTCCAGCCGGTCACTTGACAGCTGAGTGATCTTCGATGGTTTGATTAAACTTCTGAATCTTAGCTCATTTCAACAAACATTTACTGAATGCTTATCATTCCAAGTTCTAGCTTAAGATACAAATTGTAATGTTTACTCTGACCGACAGTTTATAAGAGAGAAACATATCCACACAATACAGGGGAAAAGATAGGAGAATCTGGTTTCCCAGATCAGAGTTAGTATGTTGAAGACAGGAAATGAACAGAATAGAATCCATGCACTCCCCAGATCATGGAAGATACCTGAGGGAAAGAAGAAATGGCAGAAAAGGTCACAACACAAGCAGGTAACCCCAGCACGTGTTCCATTGGGCTAGGAAGGGGAATAACTTTACCTTCGCATTTGAGGCCTTGACGCACCAGCCCCCACAACATTTCTCCACAGTGATCACAGAAAGCTGGAGCTCTGTACGAATGAACAAAGAGAGTGTGGGGGCGAATCTGAAAGTCTTCAAAGGTGGCGGAAGCTGTAAAAATAAAAAAACATTGAAAAATAAGTTGAATGAACACCCTCATCTGTAGATAATTTGTATGTATGATAATTACTATGCAAGTGTGTATATAACTCTCAGCGAAGTTAGGAAAGATGCAACACTGCTTGACTTTTAGCCATTCTACTCCATTCTTCCCAACCACAGCTTTACAAGTGGTGGCACAGGAACCTCTTTCTTGTCTTCCTGCTTCTGAAGGTCTCAGAGCACTTCAAAAACAGCCAAACGGATACTTGTATACGTGTGGCTGAGTCTGTTTACTTTCTACCTGAAACTATCACAACACTGTTAATCAGCTACACTCCAACATAAAATAAGTTTAAAAAATAGCCAAAACACTAGAAGAATGAATGAACGGATAAGTCAACTAGATTTATAGATAGGGGATGTTACTTAAAAATACTTTGCTTTCTTCTCTTACTTTAAATGAACCCAAGTATTCAGAAATAGTAAAGGAAAAGAAACTCTTGATGAATTTTATTTAGACAGATCAGAAGAAAGTGTACTTGAATATGACCTTGAAGAGCGGTACAGTAGAAGGGTGGGGTCCAAGTAGAACACAAGAAATCTAAGCGGCCTCTTTTGGGGAGATAAAGTTGTTTGAACTCTAATGCAATATAAATCCTGACCTAAAATTAACAAGCAGCCTCTTCACCAATATGCCAAACAGAAGGATTTAATATATACACTGCTGAACTTCAGTCCACTTTGAAAAACATACTTTAGTAAATCATATTCATGCTATAGGGTATTTTTATTATTGCTAATTGTTATTTATTCTATATGATGTTCATATAGAGTATTGAAATTCATCATTTTTTAATTATACTTTTCCATAGGATTTTTAAATTGTGTTTTAAAAATAGTTTATGTTTCTTTTGGTGTTGCTTAAATCAAGAAATAGAAAGGTACAGAGAATACAAAGTGAAAGGCCACCCCTTTCTCCCAAATTCTAATGAGTGGGGCTGTATTTTCTAGACCTATCTGCACACATAGCCTGATCCCGAGGCTGCCAAGTACAGCCCAGGAAGAGCTGACCATAGACGGAGAAGAGCTAGGGGAGGCTTTGCCATTACCCGAGTGACACCTCACTTAATCGTCAGGAGCCTCCATTTCCCACACATAAAAAGAAAGGTCTGACTGATGGTGACCTCTCTTAACCCCTGAAGTATAAACTTCCATTCATCTTAGAAGAGGACCAGGTGCACTTAATTTCATAAGGTTTTATGCAAAGAGAATTTTGTGGGAAACTGAGGTCTTACATAGATCATTCTATTCTGCCTTCCCTTCTCTTCCTCCTGTTGGTCTTCTTGCCTCGCTTTTTCAACACTTATTAAACACCTTTTCCATGTTGTCTGTCAATGGCACCAATCCAGTTTAAAAATATAAAGATAAGTAAGACATATTTACAGAGCCTACCAGACCAGCAGAAGACAGATAAAAAGAAATTTTTAAAACTCCATAATAACTTTTAAATCACTTAAAGTAACTTTTTAAGGTTCAAAGAAGCTACAGTTTGGCCTAAGTTACTAAATAGGACTAAGACTACAACCCACAAGTGTTTTGTCTCCAACCCAGGCTCCTTTTCATCATTTTTGTGTTATATCTTATCTTTCCTAACTCTGCCTCAAGAGTTATACCCAACAGCCCCACTGTGCGAGAAATAAACATCTGCAATTTTCCTGCTGGTGCCTTGGACAGCAGGTATCGGGCAACGAATCGCCTGTGGAGAATACTTACGAAGTGCGTGCCTTGCTAAGTATGCAAAGTGTGACAGAGTGAATGCTGAAGCTGTAGGCAACTCAGCCCTGCTAGATAAGTGTCCAAAACTAGGAGGACAGCTTTGAGAGTATCATATCCCTCAGGGCAAATGAAAATAGAACATGCAGGAAAGTGAAACACTTCAATCAGAAAGATTACTGATGGTTCACCGGACATATAATTGGACCATAAAAGGAGATGGAAAATTTTAATGGGTAGGTTTTCCCTTGAATCTTGAATAAAAGTACTTTATTCCAAATTAATGTGCTTTATTATTGGAAATAAAATATCAACTTATTAAAGGTACAATTTTTACTCAATGGAAAGATAATGAGAATGATAATACGGTTAAGGTTTATTGTACTCTTACTGCATACTGGACACTACACTAAGAGATTAAAGTGTGGGAAGAAGGAGCTAATCAAAGAATTGTAGCCAAGTAACCTGCTCTAGCATTACCTACAAGGAGTTCTGATTAATGTTAATACTTCTTACAAAAAGAATTTCAACTGAAATAAGATTGAGAAATTGCATTATTATGTTTCTCACTTCAAGTTTCACAATATTATGGTCAATGCTTATTCTAAGTAAATCAGTAAAAAGGTATGGTTTGAGTACCAATCAATTTGCTTTTATAATCTGGTCAAAATGTGTCTAATTTTGTAAATGCTAAATCCTCCTTAAAATTGGTCTCTCACCATCATGGACAAAAATTGTTTTTAAAACATCAAAGAAAATAGCTAAAGAAAATATTTTGTGCCAACCATTAACTCCTAACTTCTCCCCTGCCTCTCCCTCCACCCCCTAATCCCACTGAATGACCCCCAAACAACTGTGGCAATGCCATGATAGCAATTAGTTAAATAATTACGGTAGTTTTCAAAATAAGAAAACTTAGTACCTGACAATACTAATACCTAGCTGCATTCAGATTTTTTGAATTAATCAGAAAGAATATAAATAATTAAAAAGATTTTCAAAGACACCCCCAACCCAATTTATGTCAGGTACATTTGTTTTTTCACTTTTTGAAGGGGATTAACATTCATAAGCAGTTAGCACCCTTGACTTATGTTTAAATGCCATTTTCTAAAGTTCAATTTTAATTTTAGAATAATTAAATACATTTTTAAAATAAAACTACCAAGTATGGTGAGGTTTCACATGCATTTGAAATCAAAGCACAACATCAATTCATTATGAATTTACCTGTTTCTGCACCCTGGGGGAAATCAGCATTAGCTGAGTGTATGCATGCCATCTTGCCTAATCACAAAATTGCACTGCAGAGATAATCACTTAGCACAGGAAAACAAAGTGCAGGCTGTAATTCCATTTCATTTAAGGTTTGGAAGCAAAATGGACAGAGAAGAACAGGAATATTAAAGTGTTTAGAGATTCCAAGAGAGGACAATGTGCTATCTGTCTGGATGTCACAATCAATCAGGTGACCTAAATTAAAACCATAAGACAAGGCTACCCACTGAACACAATGGGCCCCTTATACTGGTATTTGTATCTCTGATTTGCTCTATTCACAGTCTATTGTTATACTCCGTGGTACAGGAGAGGAGAAAATGACATGCTTTCCTTAGTCATTGAGCATTTGAAACAGGTAATTGAGCCAAAAACTCTAAGATAATCAGTACTTCTTTTAAGGCTCATTAGAAATTGTTGCACAAAAGGGAATGAACTGTTTGGTTAGCAGTACAGAAGAAATTAGGCTTCGGAAGCAAAATAAATAATCCCTGGAGGTCAAATTTATTTGCATAATAAAATAAAATAATGTCCCATCTTGCAAGATTTTCAGTTAATTTCTCTTACTGGTAATTTTGGCAACTGGAGAGAAGCATTAACTGTTTCTGGCATGGACAGTTTGGAACAGGTATAAGAAGAAGAAAAACTTAACACATTTCAAGTATCATCTCATTCAATTTTTCACAAGGACTTTATGAAGTAGATATTATTATCCCCACTTTATAGATGAGAAAATTGAGTCCCAGAAAAATTAAGGAGCTGTCCTAGGTGACACAGGATCTTGATTCAGACAATCTGACACCTGAACCATACGAACTCTGAATAATCATCATATTCTCTGACCATTAAAATTTTGTCGATTATAAATTTTCTGCATTTTTAATGAATCACTAGGAAAAGATTCAGAAAAAAAGAAAGAAAGAAAGAAAGAAACACTGCAAGTAAATATAACACACCACTAAAGGCTTTCCTGGTGGCTCAGACGGTAAAGAATCTGCCTCCAGCGCAGGAGACCTGGGTAGTCTCTAGTTTGGAAGATTCGCTGGAGGAGGGCATGACAACCCATTCTAGTATTCTTGCCTGGAGAATCCCATAGAAAGAGGAGCCTGGCGGGAGCTACAGTCAATGGGGTCGCAAAACTTGGACATGACTGAGTGATAAGCACATTGTAACGTGCATCCTTACCTGAGAGTTGCAAAAAAAAAAAAAAAATACTGAGGAAAAAAGTCCATGAAATAACATATAGAATGAAATTAATTCAGCTTATGATCAACATTCATAAAACTAAGATCATGGCATCCGGTCCCATCACTTCATGGCAAATAGATGGGGAAACAGTGGAAACAGTGCTGACTTTATTTTTGGGGGCTCCAAAATCACTGCACATGGTGACTGCAGTCATGAAATTAAAAGGCACTTGCTCTTTGGAAGGAAAGTTATGACCAACCCAGACAGCATATTAAAAAGCAGAGACATTACTTTGTCAACAAAGGTCCATCTAGTCAAAGCTATGGTTTTTTCCAGTGGTCATGTATGGATGTGAGAGTTTGGACTATAAAGAAAGCTGAGCGCAGAAGAATTGATGCTTTTGAACTGTGGTGTTGGAGGAGACTCTTGAGAGTCCCTTGGACTGCAAGGAGATCCAACCAGTCCATCCTAAAGGAGATCAGTCCTGGGTGTTCATTGGAGGGACTGATGTTGAAGCTGAAACTCCAATACTTTGGCCATCTGATGCAGAGAGCTGACTCATTTGAAAAGACCCT
This sequence comes from Muntiacus reevesi, assembly GCF_963930625.1. Taxonomy (NCBI): domain Eukaryota; kingdom Metazoa; phylum Chordata; class Mammalia; order Artiodactyla; family Cervidae; genus Muntiacus; species Muntiacus reevesi. Next base: position 37,892,000 of record NC_089263.1, read on the forward strand.
GATGCCGGGAAGGACTGAGGGCAGGAGGAGAAGGGGATGACAGAGGATGAGATGGTTGGATGGCATCACCAACTCAAGGGACATGAGTTTGGGTAAACTCCAGGAGTTGGTGATGGCCAGGGAGGCCTGACATGCTGCGGTTCATGGGTTGCAAAGAGTCGGACACGAATGAGCGACTGAACTGAACTGATGATCAAAAATCCTTTTAATATACTTTCTGCATATTCTTCATTTTTTGAAATCCTCCTCCCTCCAAACAAACTGGAGTTAGTAACAATAACTGGATTTAAAATTTTCACAAAATCAAAGGTGATGCATAATTAACAGCCTGGAGTTTGTTTCTATGTGATAAGCAGTGTTATTCAATTGGTAAGTCTGACCCAAAGCAAAACATCATAAAGCTTTAAAAACTGTTAAGATTTGTTGTAGATAAATTTGTTTTTCTTAACTTCTAGAATATTGAAAATAGCTTCTAAATACCACACCCCCAAGATAAATATACATACTCATCAGTTTTAAGGTATCTAAAGGATAAGAAACCATATCCACTTTAACATCCTATCTTTCATCCAAACACACACATAATAGATACACATAAATAATCCTCTGCCAGTCATGGACAAAGTCCTCTGCCATCTCAGGGTTTTCATTCATGTAAAAAGTATTCACAAATAAGTTTATTGCATTGTAAACATCTCAAATCATTAGAAATATATTTTTTTAATATTGAGCCAAACACTTACGAGCCCAAACACTACTCTGTAACTTCTATTTAGTGGTGACAGTTTAAAAGCAAGCACTTAAAATTAAGACATTTTTGTGTCTTAATTCATGTAGGTCAAGCAGGCTGAATACCTTTAAGAATATAGTCAATTAACATTATGTTTTACTAATGTATCTAGAAACTACAGTATAGTAATGTGTGTACATATACCCATATATTGTCATACAGTATATACTGGAAATAGGAAAATAACAAGGAATGGTATCTGCTGTTGAGGGTTCAAAGTCAAAATGAGGATGAGAGACCCATAAACAATCATAATACAAGACGCAGAGGTGAAAACACAAAGGAGAGGGTAGCTGAGACCGCCTGGGTCTATCAGGTAAAGCTCCATCATGAGGGAATCACCAAAGAGAAACCTCAAGAGTGAGGAGTATTTTGAAAAGCAGAAAAGAGGATAAAGGAAAAGAGGAAACACTTTATGTAGCCTGATTTTATTTAAAATTATCTACATACTTCTCCATGATTATAATTTTGTGGGTTCTTGATACTTCACCATCCTTGGTGTAGTGTCAAGACAGTTAGCAAGGGTGATTCCAACACTGTCCATGGTACAGGTCACTGAGAGCATACGACAGATCTTTTGCATGCTTTTGTGGCCCGGATATCTGACTACGCTGGTGAATTTCAGCCTCGGCATGTGCACTTCCCCTCCCCTCCCCTACTCCACTTACCTAATACACACACACACACTAATACTCTGAGATTGGTAATTTCTCTGTGCTTCTCCACTGGTCCCAGTCTCTCCAAGATACTGCTCTACCAGACATTCTTTTCCTCCATCCACTGTTCAAGTTAATCTCATGGTTCATGTTTTTGTTACACCTGGAGACATCTAGAGTTGGGAAAGTCCCTTAGCTCTCCAGAAACAAGAGCATTCAACAAATTCTTGTTGAGACACTTGCAATAGTATCTTTTAGATGACTGGAGGAAAAAAAAAAAAATGAAAATTTCAAATTTTCACTCACATATGACCAGAAAAACTATTAGTGAGGAGCAATGATAGGAACTTGGGAGGCTGGGAATATATCATTCCAAAGATTATAGCAGCCAAGGGAAGAAACAGAATTTATTTAGCTATGCTGATCAGGCAGTTCAGAGAGTTCTGGGAAAATATTATAAGTCTGTGGCCAGAGACTCTTAAAAAACATATATGGCTCCAAGAGGAATAAAAAGGTCTCACAAGCTAGAGTGACAGGACAATAACAAGTTACCCTAATTAGGGAGAAGAGGGGGGTGGTACCTAGAGAAACTGATGTAACTTCCCAGGGAACTCTGATGGGCTCAAACTAATCAAGAGAAGGAGCAGCAGCGTCAGGGTGACAGCGGAGAGTGGCCAGGCCAGTTAGGACCACTCTAAGAACGCCAACAAGAGGGGAAAGTGGGATCTTTTATTTTTTTTTTCACTTATTTTTATTAGTTGGAGGCTAATTACTTTACAATATTGTAGTGGCTTTTGTCATACATTGACATGAATCAGCCATGGATTTACATGTATTCCCCATCCCGATCCCCTCCTCCCACCTCCCTCTCTACCCGATCCCTCTGGGTCTTCCCAGTGCACCAGGCCCGAGCACTTGACTCATGCATCCAACCTGGGCTGGTGATCTGTTTCACCATAGATAATATACATGTTTCGATGCTGTTCTCCCGAAACATCCCCCCCTCGCCTTCTCCCACAGAGTTCAAAAGTCTGTTCTGTACATCTGTGTCTCTTTTTCTGTTTTGCATATAGGGTTATCATTACCATCTTTCTAAATTCCATATATATGTGTTAGTATACTGTACTGGTCTTTATCTTTCTGGCTTACTTCACTCTGTATAATGGGCTCCAGTTTCATCCATCTCATTAGAAATGATTCAAATGAGTTCTTTTTAATGGCTGAGTAATATTCCATGGTGTAGATGACCCAATCAAAAAATGGGCCAAAGAACTAAACAGACATTTCTCCAAAGACGACATACAGATGGCTAACAAACACATGAAAAGATGCTCAACATCACTCATTATCAGAGAAATGCAAATCAAAATCACAATGAGGTACCATTACACGCCACTCAGGATGGCTGCTATCTGAAAGTCTACAAGCAATAAATGCTGGAGAGGGTGTGGAGAGAAGGAAACCCTCTTACACTGTTGGTGGGAATGCAAACTAGTACAGCCGCTATGGAGAACAGTGTGGAGATTTCTTAAAAAACTGGAATCATTTAAAAAGCTGGAACAGAAAAAAAAAGGTCTTTTAGCTGTGTGTTGTATGTGGAAAGAATAAAGCAGAAATGGGCCTACACTATGGAAAAATAGCTTAATGCTAATAAAGTAGGAAAAGCCAAATTATTTAACTATAGTTTTCTAGAAGTGGACTATCTATATTCAAACTAAACAAAGGGCAGAAGAAACATCAAATATACTCAAGAAGGAAACAGAAGTCTAGGGTAGAGAACAAAGATTATCTAAAGGCTTTAGATGGACTGTTTTCAATTGACTCCGGCAAGTTACATAAAATTATAATCTTATGAAAACGTCTACTATAATATTCTTAGAGAATCTTGCTGGGCTTGTGGAATTATGCTAAGAAAAATGAAGATGCCCTGCTAAGAATGGAGAAGTTTTAAAGGAGAGTTAATGAAGAAATTTAGCCCTAGTTTATATCACAAAACATTACAAGACTATGACCTTTAAAATAAGTGGTGGTTGTATAAGAAAAACAAGATAAATATGATAGAGCTGATAACACAGAAATCGATTCTGTGTGAGTGAGTGAGCGAAGTTGCTCAGTCGTGTCTGATCTTTGCAGCCCCATGGACTGTAGCCTACCAGGCTCCTCTGTCCATAGGATTTTCCAGGCAAGAGTCCTGGAGTGGGTTGCCATTTCCTTCTCCATTCTGTGTATGAATTTTAAAATATGATAGAAGAGATATCATAAATCAATACGGCAGGGAAACATAATTTTTTTTGGGGGGGGAAACATAATTTAACAAATGATTTAACAATTACTTGGGGGAAAACAATTTAGATACTTATCTCCTATGTTATACAAATAGATAAATATACATATATATTATAAAGATATAAAATACCTGATGAGTAAAAAGTTAAAATAACAAACCATGGAAAAACTAGAAGGAAATAAAAGTGTTTATCAATCTCTTGAAGAAAAAAAGACTTTAGAAAGTAACAGACGTTTATAAATCTTCAAAGTAATGGAAGAAATCAAATGGAAAACTTTTATTATTAGCAGGATAATGTAGCTGGCACTACTGACTGACTTGGCCTAAGAGTTATGTAATAGTTTCTTTTATTTAGCATAGGCTTATTTATAATAATTATATAGGCTGGGTCACAGAATTATGTTTAATACTTCTAAATATCTAGAATATAATCGTCAACATTCAAGGAAAAGATCTCTCTACTTCTTAGATGTCAGACAGGGAAGTGACAAGGCCTATGTTCTAGCATGAAAATTAAGAAAATTCACAATATTCATTCATTCCTGCTCAGAAGGAAACCAGATCCTTCTTCTTTGTCTTTTCATTTTTCTTTTCAACTAGAAACAAGCAACAGGACAGTAGGAGTTTTAAGGGCTAAAATTCTGCTCAAGAAACAAGATGTATTCGTGAACTTGGAGAGTTACAGTTAACATTTGAGCAATCCATCCTTTGTTTCCCTCCCAGGCAACTGCGCTTTGTGGCTGATGGGGAGCATCTGCCACAGAACTAGCAATGTCTCCTGCCAGGAAGATGCTACCAGAATAAAAGAGATACAAAAGGGCGCTCTGTGTAACTTAAGCAAGAAAGTTATAAGAACAAAAGTTATTATGTTCATCCCCCTCCACATTAAGAAGACACCAATGACATTCACATTAACACTTCCTCCAGCACACTTTTTGATCCAGTCATTACTGATGCATGACTCCCTGCCTTCCACACAAACCTTCCCTTCTGCTTCCCATCCCACAGCTCAGCTCATATCACTTGCTCTGGGATGCCTTCAGTGATAAGCCCACCCCGTAGTAAAGAATTCACCTGCCAACAATTCGCCAAGGCCAAAGACATGGGAGATGTTGGTTCAATCCCTGAGTTGGGAAGATCCCCTGCAGAAGGAAATGGCAACCCACTCTAGCATTCTTGCCTGGAGAATCCCATGGACAGAGGAGCCTGGCGGGCTACAGTCCATAGGGGTCTCAAAGAATCAGACATGACTGAGCAACTGACCATGCATGCACGCACGCAGACACCTGACATAAACTTCCCTCTTTGTTTGGATAAGTCCTGAGTACACTTGTATCATAAAATGTATCAGGCTCTACCGAAATCTCCTATCCCTTTATCCATTCACACCTTAAGATAAGCAGATTGCTGAAGGATAGATAATTTACCTTATCCGTCTATATGCATATATTCAATGATCAATTCAAGCCCATGTCTGAATAAATGGAGCAATGCCTTTAAAACTCATATTGCTAGCCTACAGTTCTAAGGTTCTACATTTTATTAAGTTCTAATAACCTGTAAATATAGTATCCCAAGTCCAGAAACAAAGTCCATCAGAATCATAGCATGGATCACAATTTACACATTTTTTAAAAGTGTCTAACAACGTCCTTGACACTTCTATGGATGTCTTTGTTAGTGCCTTATTATTCTCCAGGCAGTGTGGGGCAGGCAGTGGTGAGAAGCATGGACTGAGTGTCAGAGCATTCTGGAGATCTGGTCCTTGTCATGGCAAACGGCAAGTTACTTCCTCTCTCTGAATCTGTGTCCCTCTCTCTTCAAATTGGCTTACTGAAGCTCACCTCGTTAGGCTCCGAGGACAAAAGGTGGTCAGCACAGTTTTTGGCAGATTGATAGTAGATATCACAGTAATTTCTTAGCATAATGATTTACAGCATGGGCTTTGTAATAAAAAAAGATCTGAGTTTGAATTACAATTATTATTTATGCTTTTTACAATTATTGTCATCATCAACACCAATAGAGGGAAATAATGCCTTTCAGCTTATCACCCACAGCACTTAAAACATTAAAACCTTTAAAAATATTATTATTTGTTTCCTCTACTACCTTATAAAGAATGAATATGTTTCCACTCTAGAGGAAATTGCTTTTCTTTCCACTGTTCCGGCTAATGCAAATTAAATGGTGCTAAGTCCATAGGACTGTGTCTAGTTCCCTCTCTAAAATGAATCAATTAACAGTTGGGAATTGCAGTGGGGAAAGAAGGGTCACCACATCCTGATGTGACTGAATGACAAATGCCACAGCTGGAAAGAGATTAGAGAGCATCTCAGGTCAAGAAAGAACATAAATGGTTGCCCCATGTGTCCAACATAGAGGGAAAAGAAAATTAAGTAAAAATGTCATGGAGTCAAATTCTAGCTAATGAGTGCAAGCTCTGCAGGCATCCGGAATAGGGGAAAGAAAGGTCAAGTCTATTTCTTAGGAAGCTCCATCACATACAAGAGACTTCATACCTTTAAAAGGATAATGACCTCATTTACATGAGGAACACCAGCATACAAACTGCCCATTAAGACTACTTACAAAAGGCTGGTAGACAAAAGCTAGGTATGGTAATATACTGAAATGTTCTAACAGGCAGCAGGGTTTCTCGCAACAAAGAGCATCACTGTTGTCAAATATCTCTGCACATAGAGACACCAGGCAGAGATCCTATATGCTTTGCTTCAGGTTTCTTTAAGTCTTACTGAACTTTTCTTAAAAACAAATGCCTGCTTTTGATTCACAAACAAAACAAAACTTAAAAGCTGTGAAATTTCCTGGGTATTCCCACTCCCAAAGAAGCAACAGCTGAATCCTGGCTGAAGTCAAATCAATGCCCATTGACCAGGCAGTTGTTGTGAGCAGGAATAGATCTGGCTGCTGCTGCTCAGGGGCGCCCAGAGAAGGATTTTCATTGCTTAGCGACTCCACATATTCTTTTAGAATAATCAGGCTGATTAACTCAGTTGATCCACTCTGGTTTATCAGAATAAAAGAGTTTTATTAACTGAAAATCTGCATTTATGCCTTTTAGTCATGTCTATTGAATAAATTTTTTACATAAAGTAAAATCTAAACTTTACTGAGAACAGTTCTGACTCTTTGTGACCCCACAGACTATAGCCACCAGGCTCCTCAGTCCATGGGGATTCTCCAGGCAAGAATACTGGAGTGGGTTGCCATGTCCTCCTTCAGGGGATCTTCCCAACCTAGGGATTGAACCCAGGTCTCCTGCATTGCAGGCCACCAGGGAAATCCTACAATTGTCTAGATAATACCCTAATTGAAACATGAAACAAATTTTTTTCAACTATCCCCAAATTCCCTTGGGCTCCTTTGGAGACAATCTCTTCCACACCTCCATTCCCTGGCAACCACTGATTTATTTTCTGTGCCTTTTCTAGGGCCTTCCATGATAGCTCAGCTGGTAAAGAATCTGCCTGCAATGCAGAAGACCTTGGCTTGATCCTGGGTGGGGAAGATCCCCTGGAGAAGGGATTGGCTACCCACTCCAGTATTTGTGGGCTTCCCTGGTGCTCAGATAGGGAAGAATTCGCCTGCAATGCGGGAGACCTGGGTTCAACCCCTGGGTTGGGAAGATCCCCTCTCCCTTTGGAGAAGGGAAAGGTTACCTACTCAGTATTCTGGCCTAGAGAATTCCATGGACAAAGCAGCCTGGCAGGCTACAGTCCATGGGGTCGCAAAGAGTCAGACACAACTGAGTGACTTTCAAAAATGTCATATAAATGCAGCTTTTTGACTGTCGCTTCTATCAGCACAATGCATTTGAAATTCTATCTCTTGTATGCTGAGTCAAATTGCATTTGGCTGATATGCTGCAGTTTGCTTATCCATATACCAGGTGAATCCTTTCAACAGGGCATCAGTTTATCCATTCACCTGGGCATTAGGGCCAAGGGTCAAGCTGGATTTGAGGGCAGTAGGGATCTAGGGTTCAGAATCCAGGATGTCCAGGCTCCAATGGGAAGGCAGAGGTGAAAGGAATGTTTATTTGTGATCTGTACAGGTTATACACAGCATGGGAAATTTATTGCTGAAAACAATGTTCTTTTTACAATTCTGGACAGCGTATGACTTTCAGAGTGAGGTAAGTGCTGTTTACACCCACCTCTTTTAAGCTGCACGATCTCTCTGTATCTCATTTCCCTCGTCTTCGAAATAGGTTTAACTATTAAAGAACAGCTGCATAATTATTTCATTGAGAAAACATTGTGAAATAACAGCACTGCACTTGGCACTATACTGTGGCAGTCCCTGAAATATGGTAAAAAGCAGTACACATTTTCACAAAGACGCATATGCAGATTTATGATAATTTTACATTTTTGCATTATTTGCAAAAAATAACTCAAAATAGACTACAAACCTAAATATAAAGCTTGACTATAAAAACTCTAAAAGAAAGTCTCAGAGAAAATGTTTATAAGTTTGGTTTAAGCAAAGATTTCTTAAATACAATACCAAAAATATAACTCATTTTAAAAAAATTGATAGGCTACTGCTTTATTTTTTTCAAAGGATTAGTCTCCAAAATTTAAAAACAGCTCATGTGGCTCAATATCATAAAAGCAAAGAACCCAATCAAAAAATGGACAGAAGACCTAAATAGACACTCCTCCAAAGAAGAAATACAGATGGCTAAGAGGCATGTGAAAGACACACAACATCACTAATTATTAGAGAAATGCAAATGAAAACTAAAATTAGATATTACCTCATACAAGTCAGAATGGCCATCATTAAAAATCTACAAACAATAAATACTAGAGAAGGGGTGGAGAAAAGAGAATCCTCCTACACTATTTGCGGGACTGTAAACTGGTACAATCACTATGAAGAACAGTATGGAGGTTCCTCAAAAAACTAAAAATAGAGCTACCATATGATCCAACAAGTCCACTTTTGGGCACATGTCTGGAGAACAACATGGTTGGAATGGACACACGCACACCACTGCTCACTGCAGCCTTGTTTACAACAGCCTAGACATGGAAGCAACCTAAATGTCTATCAACAGAGAAATGGAAAAAGAAGTCACACACACACACACACACACACACACACAATGGGACACTGTTGTTGTTCTTTAGTTGCTAAGTTGTGTCCAACTCTTGTGTGACCCCGTAGACTGCAGCCGACCAGGATTCTCTGTCCGTGGGATTTCCCAGGCACTGGGAGTGGGTTTTTCCCACTGCAGAAGGTTGCCATTTCCTTATCCAGGGGATCCTCCCTACCCAAGGATCAAACCCGTATCTCCTGCTTATTAGCAAGTGGATTATTTTATCACTGAGCCACCTGGGAAGCCCATACATAACCTTTAAAAAGAATCAAAATAACACCATTTACAGCAACATGGAGGGACCTAGAGATGATCATATTCAGTGAAGTAAGTCAGATGGAGAAAAACAATTATACTATATTGCTTAGATGTGGAATCTTTAAAAAATGATATAAATGAACTTATTTCTAAAACAGAAACAGATTCACAGACTTAAGAGTAGGAATAAATGATTATTGGAGAGAAGAGAGGAAAGGGTAGATTGGGAGTTTGGGACTGACATGCATACACTGTTATATTTAAAACAGAAAATTAACAAGGACCTACTAAACAGCATAGGAAATTCTCTGAATATTCTGTAATAACTTAAATTGAAAAAACAAAATTGAAAAAAAACAGAAACATGTATCTGTACAACTGAATCACTCTGGTGTACACCTGAACATTGCTAATTGTCACTGCTAATCAAGTAGGACACAAAAAAATTTTTAAAGTAAAAACAAAGCAGAAAATAAAAGTTGATAGACTTTAGCAAGGTTAAAAAACTTCTTGTCCTTGAAAAACCTGATGAAAAACTGAAGAGAAAAGTTACAATCTGGGGAAAAATATTTGTATTTACATCTGTAATGTATTTACATTTCTGATAAAGGACTTGTTAAAAACTGTCAGCAACGTTAAGAAAAGAACATATTCAAAACTAAGAAAAAGGTCTAAAAAGACAAGTTGACCAAAGAAGTTACATGGATGACAAAGAAACACAGAAACCTAGTTCACTGCAGCACACTGGGGTTCAGTGGTCTTTAGTAAACTCGTTTGGGATCATTATTACCATTTATGATACTCTTCAATCACAAAATCATTCGTGTTCTAAACATTTAACTTACAAATTAATACATTTGGGGATATAACTCACCAATACACAGAGCTATATATATCTATCTTAGAATATTACATTACTTCTTTGCAATTGAGATCACAATCTATGATCCTACTAAAGAAAATATTTTGGAAGATTAGGGGCTTCCCAAGTAGCTCAAATGGTAACGAATCTATCTGCCTGCAATACTGGAGACTGGGGTTCAATCCTGGGGTTGGGAAGATTCCTTGGAGAAGGGCATGGCAACCCACTCCAATACTCTGACCTAGAGAATCCCATGGACAGAGGAGCCTGGCAGGCAACAGTCCATGGGGTTACAAAGAGTTGGACATGACTGAGTGATTAAATCTTGGAAGATAAAGTCATCATTGCCAAACAATTTTTTAGAGAACATCATAAAGAATTGGAGACTATATGATTTTTAATCTAAAATTTTAACAATGTTTGGACAGCCTTTAATTAAGTGTGTATGGCAACATTCATTTTTGATTATCAAAATGCTCTGCATGTGTATGGTAAATGAATTATTTCAACTTTGTTCACTTACTCACTTAATGTACATTTTATTCTCAGGTAGTTCTATTACAATTATACCTGATTTTAGTATTTTATTTAATACCACCCCCTCTCCCTTTTAAAGTCACAAATCACAATGTCATTATTATTGTAGGCAACAAGGGGATAATTTCACTGTCAAATTCTCTACCAGAGTTCTGAATCCAGTCATTTCCGGACAATACAAGATAAATAGTGTACAATAAAAGTTTTCAAGGAGATAGATATAAAATTTAATCTAAATTTGAAGTTTCCTGTTATGGTTTGCTCAGGTTAAGTGATGCTCACACAACAGTAATATTTTCCTAGTGATATTCTAGAACTGGAAGGGAAGGGAACAAAGTAATCTTCAAATTATATGTGAATCCTTGACATTATGGTAATAGGTCCTTTCCTTGTCTAGAGGAACATTGTCCTGTGACTGGCTATTATTTCATGTAATGGCAAGAGTTTATCTCATGCTGAGCAGGTAGATAACAAAGAAGCAGAAAGGATTGGGTTGTTTGATTTTATGCAATGGGTTAAGAATGCCCAGTTCTGGAGCAAGAATGCCTGGGTTTTGAAACCCAGCTTCATCACTTAATTAGTCAGCCTGGCCATATACCTTAACTCTGTAGGTTTTAGGTACCACATCTGTAAAATGAGAGTGATACATACAAAAGGAATTCCCTTAGGAATGCTTTAGTATTAAATATGTATATAAGCATTTATACCAGTGCCTGGCATACAATAACCATAACATTAAGAAGTTTGCTAATAATTAGGAAAATTTTTTGTTTCTCTAAGCTCACCATATTAACATACTACAATATTTGCAAAGTGAGCTTGTCCTGTCTAGTTCCGTCCATATTATTTCATAATTCATTTGTTTTTAAGTTATGTGAAAACGGCAGAAGTGGAACAGTGTAAAAGGTTTTCATTCAGTTTTCATAAATAATGTTAAAAATGATGTTTCTACATTGAAAGTCTATCCGAGGTAACACTCTGGTCAACATTTTCAAATCATCAATGAAGAGAACTAGTCTTAGGTACTGGATCTTAATTTCCTGTTTTTCTTTTGTTTTCCTTTGTTTTCTTTTGTTTTGTATTTATTCTTAATACAGCATATTGCCTGGCATTTCAGCTACTCAGTACAGATATATTGAATGAATGCGTTATCTCTTTCTTAAAGGAACATTCATTCATTCAACGGGCATTTACTGTTCTGACATAAAAAAAATTTATTTAGCACTTATTGTATTTTCAGGTTAGATGTCAATCAAACATTAAGATGATGATCATTATTAATTTTTTTGTATGACTTTCCATTTATTCAATTTTTAAAGCCCTTAATGTTTTCATAATGGTGGCTCTGTACTTGTCCTAGGTTGGGATTAGGTTCACTGTTCTTTTCAAACAAACCTGAAATAACAGGGCATAAACAACATGGGGATATGTGACATGCTCACGTAAAGAGGAAGGAAGCTCCATGCTGCTGTGGCTGTTCCAGGAACCCATGCTCCTTTCAGCTCACCACCTGGTTATCTCCTCGGCTGTTCTTTCTGTAACTCGAAAATGGCCACTAGTTCTAGGCAGCAGGATACAGAAATAGGACAGCATACCTCCCTTTGCTCATATTTGCTGGAAGCCATTAACTGCAAGAAATCCTAAAGAAAATGTGCCCCAAAAATTAAAAAATAGGGGTTCATATGAAGGAGAGGATGGATTCTCAAGAGACAACTCGTCTCTTTCACAGTGGATTTTTTAAAAAAACATTTTTCATTTCCTTGAACCTCAGTGGGATCAATTTCTGACTTCAATTTTGGGTCTACTAAGTACAAGGTGCAACTGAGAAAATCAAGAAATACAAGTAGAGGCAGGTGAGTGAAAGATGCTCAGTTATGTCCGACTTTTTGTGACTATATATATATAGTCCATGGAATTCTCTAGGCCAGAATACTAGAGTGGGTAGTGTTTCCCTTCTCCAGGGGATCTTCCCAACCCAGGGATTGAACCCAGGTCTCCCACACTGCAGGCGGATTCTTTACCAGCTGACCCACAAGGGAGGCCCAAGAATATTGGAGTGGGTAGACTATCCCTTCTCCAGCGGATCTTTCTGACCCATGATTCGAACTGGGGTCTCCTGCATTGGAGGCAGATTCTTCAGCTACTGAGCTATCAGGGGAGACCAGAGGCAGGTGAAGGACAGGCAAAGAATACAGAATGAAGTGCAGAGTAAGCTGTGGGCTCAAGGGCTAATTTGGGAATTGACAGCATAACAACAGTAAATAACACTACATGAATCTGTGAAATCCTCTCAAGCTTTCGTTTCCAGTATGGTAGCCACCAGTCACATGATGTTACCCTGATTTAAATTTGTTCAAATTTAATAGGATTACAAATTTAGACACACTAGCTACATTTCAAGTTTTCAATTGCCACAGGTGATCAGTGGCTACTACACAGGAAAGCATGGAATATTTCCATGATTGAAGAAACCTGTATTGAATAGCATTGCTCTATAAAGAGAGCATAGCAAAGCGAAAGGACCTACTAGCTGGCATGTAAAACAGAGAGTGATTTTTCTTCATGTATTTACTAAGCCTACGCTTCATTTTTATTCTCAAGCTTTCTAAGTATTGCACTTACCAATATTAGGCTAACATTTAGTGAGCAATACTTTAGCAAGCTAAAAGCAATCTATTATTTATTTCATTTAATCTCCCAAGTTCACAATGAGTGCTATTATTATTCTCATAATCATATTATTATGATAAAATCATATCATAAAACAATAACTATAATATAATAATATTATGAGAGGACTTATATGAGAGTCGCTTACTCCTTGGGAGGAAAGTTATGACCAACCTAGACAGCATATTAAAAAGTAGAGACGTTACTTTGCCAACAAAGGTCCATCTACTAGTTAAGTAGTCATGTATGGATGTGAGAGTTGGACCATAAAGAAAGGTGAGCGCCAAAGAATTGAGAGTCCCTTGGACTGCAAGGAGATCCAACCAGTTCATCCTAAGGGAAATCAGACCTGAATATTCATTGGAAGGACTTATGCTGAAGCCGAAACTCCAAAACTTCGGCCACTTGATGCGAAGAACTGACTCATTTGAAAAGACCCCAATGCTGGGAAAGATTGAAGGCGGGAGGAGAAGGGGGGACAACAGAGGATGAGAAGGTTGGATGGCATCACCGACTCAATGGACATGAGTCTGAGTAAACTCCAGGGGTTGGTGATGGACAGGGAGGCCTGGCATGCTGCAGTCCATTGAGTCATAAAGAACTGGACACGACTGAGCAACTGAACTGATTACTCTCATTTTACAGGTGAAGAGATTAAGACTCTGAATCCGGACAAGTTAGGCTACAAACTAGTAAAAGAAAAGTTCTGGAGAATAATTTAGATCAATTTGAATCCAGACTTAAATAAGGATTTTCCAAGTCATCATATCAACTGCAAGTAAATATCTCAGTTTGTCTATTCCTTTCCAATACTTCCAACACATTTCTTTTTGTAATGTTATTGCATTTCTAAGAACTTCCTGACAAATGCTGAATTCCAGTAAAGATAGCTCTTTTTTTCTTAAGCTTGATCAGACTGTACCATATATGCTGTCAATGTGAGTTAGCTGTCCCTTATTACTTTAGAAGAGTAATAAAATTCATGACAGAATATAAAATTTTGTTTACTAACACTGTCAAATCATCTTTTAATTCTTAGAATAAACTTACTTGCCTATTTTGTACTTTTCTTTTTATTTCTTATGGAATCTATTTTTCTCGACAATTTATTTAAAACTTTTGTAACCAGGAAGCAAAAATAAAATTTCTTTAATTACCTGATTAATGGGTTCTGATTTCAGATTTTCCTGGGTTTTATGTACAATTTTACTGCTACAGAGTCTGGCAATTCCTGGCAAATTACTTCATGTCTCTTCACCTCTGAAAAACGCTTATCATAGTACCTAGTGAAAAATAAGTATGCAAAAAACATTACCCATTCCATTAGTGCATATGGTCTACAGTTTTCTCTCTGCTGAGTCCATTTGCGCTGCTATAACAGAATAATACAGACTGGGGAGCTTTCAAACAACAGTTCTAGAGACTGGAAAGCACAAGATCAAGGCTCTAGGAGATCTGGTGTCTGGTAAAGACCTGTTTCCCGGTTCAAAGATGACTTTCTCTCTTTCCTATACACCAGAGGAAGGATGCCCTTGCTCTGCTCTCTGAGCCATGACAGTGGAACTCTCAGGATCCAGTCAGCTACCAAAGGCTCCACTCTGCATACCATCACCTTGGTGGTTAAGATTTCAACATGAATTTTGGGGAGTCATGAACATTCATTTCATTACAATTTCCCTTTGTTTTGTATACTTTCCCTTCTAGATCTCACTATTAAAATTTTGCTAGACTTAAATAATACACTGGAAAAGACAGTCATCCTTTACATGTTCTGAAATATTTTCTGCTGAAGTGTTTGACAGAAATCTCACTTAAAATTGCCTACACTATGTGTTTTTTGTTTTTCTTGAGTGAAAAATTGGGTACTTGGTACATCTTGAGCAAATTTCTATCAGGAAGTGTGTATATGTGTTTACTAAAGAGTAAAGAAGACACTCCAATAAACTCTCACAACCAGAAACATAATAGTGGATAAATCTTACTATTAAAGTGTATTTCAATAATTTGATGATTTTAACTGCATCTCTGATGAAAATAATGTATCAACATAAATGCTCAGATGTTAATGAATAAATTGAACATTTGAGACCCTACACAATCAACATACACCTACCATGATAACAAAGGTCCATCTGGTCAAAGCTATGGTTTTTCCAGTAGTCATGTGTGGATGTGAGAGTTGGAATATAAGGAAAGCTAAGTGTCGAAGAACTGATGCTTTTGAACTGTGGTGTTGGAGAAGACTCTTGAGAGTCCCTTGGACTGCAAGGAGATCCAACCAGTCCATCCTAAAGGAAATCAGTCCTGAATATTCATTGGAAGGACTGATGTTGAAGCTGAAACTCCAATATTTTGGCTACCTGATTGGCGAAGAACTGATTCACTGGAAAAGACTCTGATGCTAGGAAAGATTGAAAGCAGCACAAGAAGGGGACAACAGAGGAAGAGATGGTTGAATGGCATCACCAAATCAGCGGACATGAGTTTGAGTAAGGTCCGGGAGTTGGTGATGGACAGGGAAACCTGGCATGCTGTAGTCCATGGGGTTGCAAACAGTCAGACACGACCGAATGACTGAACTGAACTGAACCATGATAATCCTCATCTTAAATCAGAAGATACTATTTGAAATGATAGTAAGTAAGTAATAAAATAAACATTAAAAAGGGCAATTTGTACATCAACTTTCAGCTTCAGGTAAGTTAAAAACGTCAGCTGTTATTAAAAGCTGCTTGTTAGACATTTCTCCAAAGAAGACATACAGATGGCTAACAAACACATGAAAAGATGCTCAACATCACTCATTATCAGAGAAATGCAAATTAAAACCACAATGAGGTACCATTACATGCCAGTCAGGATGGCTGCTATCCAAAAGTCTACAAGCAATAAATGCTGGAGAGAGTGTGGAGAAAAGGGAACCCTCTTACACTGTTGGTGGGAATGCAAACTAGTACAGCCACTATGGAGAACAGTGTGGAGATTTCTTAAAAAACTAGAAATAGAACTGCCATATGACCCAGCAATCCCACTTCTGGGCATACACACTGAGGAAACCAGATCTGAAAGAGACACGTGCACCCCAATGTTCATCGCAGCACTGTTTATAATAGCCAGGACATGGAAGCAACCTAGATGTCCATCAGCAGACGAATGGATAAGGAAACTGTGGTACATATACACAATGGAATATTACTCAGCCGTTAAAAAGAATTCATTTGAATCAGTTCTAATGAGATGGATGAAACTGGAGCCCATTATACAGAGTGAAGTAAGCCAGAAAGATAAAGAACATTACAGCATACTAACTCATATATATGGAATTTAGAAAGATGGTAACGATAACCCTATATGCAAAACAGAAAAAGAGACACAGAAGTACAGAACAGACTTTTGAACTCTGTGGGAGAAGGTGAGGGTGGGATGTTTCGAAAGAACAGCATGTATATTATCTATGGTGAAACAGATCCCCAGCCCAGGTTGGATGCATGAGACAAGTGCTCGGGCCTGGTGCACTGGGAAGACCCAGAGGAATCAGGTGGAGAGGGAGGTGGCAGGGGGGGATCGGGATGGGGAATACATGTAAATCCATGGCTGATTCATGTCAATGTATGACAAAACCCACTACAATACTGTAAAGTAATTAGCCTCCAACTAATAAAAATAAATGAAAAAAAATAGTAAACTTAAAAAAAAAATAAAATAAAATAAAAGCTGCCTGTTAATCAGAAGACCACTTGTCAGGAGAGAATGCAATCATTTTCCTGGACACTTTTTAGTAATTTTGCTAGATTAAAATGATAAAGAAAAAAATTGCAAAATTCAGAAACCAAGTCATGTGCCATGTTTATCAAAGGAGCTGATGAAAGTGAACCTAAAAATGGAAATTTAAAATGGAATAAAACTGATTTGATGATAAGCAGAGAATAGATTAAACATGTACCATATGGTAATTTTAGTCCATCTTCCTAAAGTGTGCTATAAACATAACATTAGCACAAGTGATTCTGAGCAAAACATTCTAAAAGGTGATTTTGCCTGCAGGATTTTACATTTGGTAGAGCTCTGAAGTCATTTTTCAAAGGTCACTGTTCTCAACACTCAAAGATTGTATCTGGCCTTCAACATTTCTGGCTCACTCCACATTTACCGTAACATTCTCTAAATTACTTCGACATACATGATTAAACCAAACAGAAACAGTAATCTCCAGCATATATAAAACAAAGTAGTATAAGATTTACAGTTAATCTTCTAGGATTTTATATTCTAACTGAAGCAACATGATAAACTAAAAAAAAAAACAAAAAAAACAAAAAACTAGGTCAAGTAGACCAAAACACAGCATGTGACCAAACATGGATTTGGAGATTTGAAGATAAACAAGAGTCCCAAGCAATGAGAGGAAAGAGTATGCAGAAAGATTTGCTACAAAAGATGAAGGAATATATAAATCTTAGAGAGAAGAAGCAATAGAATTTCTCAGATAGAAACACAGCAGAAATACAGTTCAGAAGAGGAAACAGACACGGAAAACGAGGGTCATTGAAGGAATTAATGTGACTAGGAGCTTCCCAGGTGGCTCAGTGTTAAAGAATCTACCTGCTGGTTCAATCCCTAGTTCAGGAAGATCCCCTGGAGGAGGAAATGGCAATCCACTCCAGTATTCTCAATTGGAAAATTCCATGGGCAGAGGAACCTGGCTGGCTACAGTCCATGGGGTCGCAAAGAGTCGGACGCAACTTGGTAAGTAAACAGCAGCGGCAGCAACAATGTGACTAGGAGGGAACGTTCCTACTGTCAAGCAGTGGGAAAGACAGGGGATAGTTTATTTGAGAGTAGCTGATGGTCAACTGGGCTTCCCTGGTGGCTCAGAGATTACAGCGCCTGCCTGCAGTGTGGGAGACCTGGGTTCCCATCCTTGGGTTCGGAAGATTCCCTGGAGAAGGAAATGGCAGCCCACTTCAGTATTCTTGCCTGGAGAATCCCGTGGGAGGAGGAGCCTGGTGGGCTACAGTCCATGGAGTCGCAAAGAGTCGGACAGGACTGAGTGACTTCCAACTTTGGTATATCAAACTTAGGCTCAAGAACACAATCATACATAGTTTTGAACTCTTCTTAAAAATGACTTTAATTCAGTTAAAGCATTACATATACAAAAGAACATATGCAACATATGTGTAGTTTAAAGAATAATAATAAGCAACCATTGTACTTTCCATTGAACAGAAGAGAAAGAAAAATCACCATTACTTCTGAAGTTGCCTTATGATTCCCTTCCCAGCTAGGTAATTAAACAGAGAAGTGTCCATGCTTTGGTTAGAATAGTCAAGTATGTTCAGGAGCATTTCAGAGGGCAATATGAATCCTACATTTTTTATACTGGTCATGTGGTTCTCACAGCAAGAATATTTAGAGTTCACGGGGTCACAAAGAGTCAGACACAACTTAGTGACTGCCACCACCACCAACATGAATCCTGTGGGCATTAGACTAAGGAAAAAGCAGTGGGAACACAGAAGAAAGGAAAAACCTTCAGTATGCTGTGATGAAACAATCAGAAGGCAAGTATGACTCAAGCTGTTGTTTATTTTGCTTGTTATTTTTGAAGCTGTTTTAATTTGACTTGTTCTGGCATGAATGAAACAAAATATTGGTACCCCTAATAAAAACAGGAAAAGAAAGGAAGGTTTGAAGGGAAAGCCCATGTTTCAGATCCAGCATTGAGGCATTTAGTGCGAAAATTACATCAGTAGAAGAAAATGCACAATAAAGCCAAGGTGAAGGATAAGGATTCAAGACATAATTTTCCAAAAATGCCTGCTGAAGAATTTGAGACTACATGAGTCCTCTGAGGAGTAAGAAGTAAAGAGTTAAGATCTGAGGCCAGAGAGCTAAGGAAGAACCAGACGGAGGGACTGTCGGAAGTAGAAACACAGGGCAGAGGGGCACCAGAAGCTCCCTGTGTCACTAGCAAGGAAAGAAAAGAGCCATGGGAGAAGAGCGAGCTGTGTGGCCTGAGAACACACCCACACACTTTTTCATGTGAGCTCAGTTAGGGACTTTTGTGAGAGAGAGTGAAGGGGCAGAGTCCAGCCTGATGGATGCTGACAAAGGAAAGGATGAAAAAAGAGAAAGTGACGGTGCAGGGGCTTCTTCTCTCACTTAGAATGCCACAGGAATCTCCTATGTTTAAGCTTCTCTTATCCGCAGCAATTGGCATTAAAGGGCAACAGAAGGCCACAGTGATCCCTTGGACTGCAAGATCAAACCAGTCAATCCGAAAGGAAACCAGTCCTGAATGTTCATTGGAAGGACTGATGCTGAGGCTGAAACTCCCAATACTTTGGCCATCTGATGCTAAGAACTGACTCCTTGGGAAAGATCCTGATGCTGGGAAAGACTGAAGGTGAGAGGAGAAGGGGACGACAGAGGATGAGATGGTTGGATGGCATCACCGACGTGATGGACATGAGTTTGAGCAGGCTCTGGAAGTTGGTACGGAGAGAGAAGCCTGGTGTGCTGCAGTCCATGGGGTTGCAAAGAGGTGGACATGACTGAGTGACTGAACTGAACTAAGGACAAAGTTCCCTCTCTGGAGTCTAACAAACATATGTGAGCAGTTCTTTGCTCTTGGCCAGAACAGCACTTAGAGGAAGAAAGTCTGTTGTGGGTAGGGGTGTGGTCTCTTCTCTCCAGTCTTCCTTGTAGCCTACCTTGCATGTGAGAGGTGAAGACAGCCTTCTATGGTATTCTCTCTAGTCTCTTACGGCAGCCTATGGCTTAAACTGCCACCCTCGGCAATTTGACCTTATTTTAAGCTAATATATTCACTGCAGTACAGCAAAGATGGGAAAAGAGTAAATATGAGACTTTAAGACACAGTCAAAGGGCGCATGCTCTGGGGTTGGAACCTTGGGCACAACCCTTTGGTCCCTCCATCACTCATCTGCTACATGACTTTAGTTAGTCAGTCAGTTCAGTCGCTCAGTCGTGTCCGACTCTTTGCGATCCCATGAATTGCAGCACGCCAGGCCTCCCTGTCCATCACAAACTCCCGGAGTTCACTCAAACTCATGCCCATCGAGTCAGTGATGCCATCCAACCATCTCATCCTTTGTCATCCCCTTCTCCTCCTGCCCCCAATCCCTCCCAGCATCAGGCTCTTTTCAAATGAGTCAACTCTTCACATGAGGTGGCCAAAGCACTGGAGTTTCAGCTTCAGCATCAGTCCCTCCAATGAGCACCCAGGACTGATCTCTTTCAGGATGGACTGGCTGGATCTCCCTGCAGTCCAAGGGACTCTCAAGAGTCTTCTCCAACACCACAGTTCAAATGCATCAATTTTTCGGTGCTCAGCTTTCTTCACAGTCCAACTCTAACATCCATACATGACCACTGGAAAAACCATAGCCTTGACCAGATGGACCTTTGTTGGCAAAGTAATGTCTCTGCTTTTTAATATGCTATCTAGGTTGGTCATAACTTTCCTTCCAAGGAGTAAGCGTCTTTTAATTTCATGGCTGCAGTCACCACTTGCAGTGATTTTTACGTGACTTTAGGTGAGTTATTTAATTCTCTGTGCATCAGTTTCCTCATGTGCAAAGGAGTTGAGTATAAAAATAAGTTGAGTATAAAAATAGTTGGTTTTGAGGTTTGAATGAGCTCTTAGAATAGTGCCTGGAAAATGGTATAAACATGCAAAAAGTATAAACTGTTTTTTGTTGTTGTTTATAATCATTTTTTTCTTTACTTTTGTCCTTCCTCTCTCTCCCTTCCTTACTTTGAGTGTGTGTGTGTGTGTGTGTGTGTGTGTGTGTAGGGGGAGGACAACATAGTATTAATGTTTGTCAAAGATCTGCTCTATGTATTCAATCTAAAAGTCCAAATCCAAATTTCAGGAACAGTTTTCTTAGAATACCCATCAAAGAGTTTGGAAAAGAAGTTAAACTATTGTTATTTTAAAAGTGGTCCATTGAGTCTATAGCATCAATATAACATCACCTGGAAGCTTATCAGAAATGCAGAACCATAGTCATCCATACCCTTCACACCTATCCCTGCCCTGCCAGACATACTGAATCAGTACCCATGTTTTAACAAGATCAGCACAAGATTCAAATGTATATAATTAGATTTGGGGCTTTTGAGAGAGCTGATGAGGCTTTGGAATTTGAGTTGATTCTATAATGACTTCTGTAGATCCTAGGATATGGGGTGGATGTGACTGATTCATTCTGAGTCAGAGGGAAGACTGTGATAAGTGAAATTATCATCGCTTCCCCAAAGATGTTCACATCTAAATCTCTTAAAATGTGTGAAGTGTGAATGGCACAGAGAAGTTAAGGTAGTAGATGGAATTAATTTTACTAATCAGCAGATCTTAGACAGCAAGATTATTTTAGATTACCTAATCAACAATGTAATTACACTTGTCCTTAAATATGGGGAAGCAAGAGTCAAAAGACAATGATAGAAAATGAGAAGGATTCAATTGTCCATTGCTGGCTTTAAAGATGGTAGGGTGGCTGTGGGACAGGTGCTGCGGACAGGCAACCTCTAGAAACTGGAAAAGGCAAGGAGGCATGCATGTGCATGCTAGCTAAGTTGCCTCAGTCATGTCTGACTCTTTGCGACCCTATGGACTATAGCGTGCCAGGCTCCTCTGTCCGTGGGATCTTCTAGGCAAGAACACTGGAGTGGGTTGTCATGCTCTCCTCCAGGGGATCTTCCTGACCCAGGGATCAAACCCACATCTTTTGTGCCTCCTGCATTGGAAGGCAGGTTCCTTACCATTAGTGCCACCTGGGAAGCCCAAAGAAGCATATTCTCCCCTAGAGCCTCCAGAAAGAAATGCAGTCTTGCCAACGCCTTGATTTTGGCTCAGTGAGACCCACTTGGACTATCTATGATCTCCAGAACTGCAAGAGAAATTTGTGCTATTTTAAGCCAATAATTTCATGGTAATTTGTCAGGAAATCCCATGGAACCAGGAGCCTGGCGGGCAACAGGATATGGGTTTGCAAAGAGTCAGACACAACTTAGCAACTAAACAACAACAATTTGATAGAGCAGAGGAAGAAAATTAATACAGAGAAGCACTGCTTCATGTATTTCAGTTTACCTCTATAGGGTCCAATGTTGGTATTTTGGGACAAATTTCCTACTGCAAATAAAGTATTACCTCTTACCTGCTTGCTCACTTTCATATTGGGTTGGCCAAAAAGTTCATTCTGGCAGGAAAACACAAATGAACTTTCTGCCTACCCAGTATTTTCTTGCTTTCAAAAATGGGAGACTAAAGCATTAAAAAAAAAAAAGAAAAAAAAGATCTTATTTAGATACTACCCTCAATTTTTTCCCAGAGTAAAAGTTAAAGAGTTTTCTGTGTTACTTTCAAGTCTCTGACCCTTCATTTTTTCTTGAAAATGAGTACATGTGATGAATTTTAAAAGTTCAAGAATAAACAGAAAAAATAGAGGAGAACCTAGTATCCTGGAAAATGTATTATGTTTCTGAGTAGTCATAAATTATGTTTCTATGTGTCCATAACAGAGATGGTAATACTGACACACTGGGGGAAAGACAAGATGAATAAGTGTCTCAGTCATAAGTTTCACAAGGACCAACCCTACCCTATGCCCCCAGTCAATGTTCATTTGAAAAGTCATTACGACAGGCATTATTCTCCACCGCATTGAGTAAGGCGAACCAAGCATAGCAGGATCTGAACTATGCTTCAGAATATTTGAAACTTAAAAAGGGAAATAAAATTATTTTATTGAGACCCTGAACCAAATTTATCCTTTCAGACATAGGAAGGGTCTAAAAAAAGCCTTTGAGATAGGTGTTAAAGGAAATTTCTGATTTGTACCTTTTATCCTACCGATATACATAATTCAGCATCCTCACTTAAACCAGTGCTAAACAAACCAAGTGCATAATATCTCCCAAACCCTGTTGATATTCTCAGATATAACATTCACATTAGATCACCTCGTATGATAGAGAAATTACTGGGAGGGCACTTAGACATGTCAAGTAATCATATACTTGACTATCTTTAACTAAAATGAGAAAAAAATAGTATTTCTGAGAGACACTTCCCTTTTGTCACAGTTAGTGTCCTTGGTGTAAAACCAAAACCTGACCTCATGGATCATAGTATCTTATGATTGTAGTAGTATTGATTCTGTGATTTTGATTATAAGCCTGCAATGTGGCACAAACTGTACTCACAAATTCACATACTTAATGGTGAAATGCTTTCAGAAGGATTAGAACAAGCCAATAACACTAACGGGATGCTGAGTAAATGAGCAGTTAAGCTTTCAAAATTGCTGAGTATAGATGTAACTCTCAATTACACTACCAATGACATTTTCCATGGTAAACACTACACTGAACCTAAAGATAATGAACAAATGGAAAGTGAAAATCAGCAAAATGGTCATGGATCATTGTGTGTAATTTGCTATCCACTGATCATAAAGTGTGTATGTCTGTGTGTGAGTATTCATGTAATTAAGTACTTAGGAATGCAGTGTGACTTATGGTTCTCTATCATACTAGGTCATCTAAAATGTGAAAGTTATATCTGAGAGTATCAGCAAGGTTTGGCAAATATTATGCACTTATTTATTTAGCGCTAAGCTAAAGTGAGGATGCTGAATTATGTACATTGATAGGAGACAAGTACAAATTAGAGAAATTTCCTTTAATCTCTATCTCAAAGACTTTTTCTAGATGTTCCCTATGCCTAAAAGGATAAATTGGGTTCAGGGCGCCAATAAAACTATTTTACTTCCCTTTTTAACTTTCAAATGTTCTGAAAACACAGCTCAGATCTGTCATGTAATTAGTATCAGACTAATCTTTCTGCAAAACCATTTTCATCAATACTCCTCCCCTGCTTAAAATTCAATGGCTCTGTTTCTGACTTCATTATTGATTCAAGAAACATCTGCTGAACGGCAACTGTACAGAATACCTAGTTCTAGGAAGTGGGCGGAAGGGGTGGCGGGGATATTAAGAGAGGAGAAGTAAAACATGGTTCAGGGGCTTACAGCCCAGTAGAAGGCAGAACATGTGCATAAACACTACCATAAACAGATTGTGACAAACACTGTAGAAGAGGAGGGAGAACTTCATGCAGAGTCTGGGACCTCAGGTGGGTCTTGAAGGGTAAATATGAAAGGTGAGAGGCAAAGTTAGGATGGGCCAGGTATTCCAGGCAGAGAGAAATGCCCAGAATGAGAAAAGCAAAGGGCAGTTCAGAGCACAGCCAGTTTGATTGGATCGTGGATTTCCCAAAGGGGATCTACAGAAGTGTGCCAGGGAAAAGGTGGGAAGTTGGTCAGGGCTTGTGTGGATTGGATACTTGCTTAGGG